>NC_081564.1:45216309-45516309 GCF_022355385.1 Mustela nigripes | reverse complement strand
TCAGAATGGCCCTAGGACCTAGGTTGCACTCAGGTTGAGTAGCATCAGGATCAGGGTACTGGACCCAGATTCAAACTCCGGTGGGTTCAAGGTCCAGGGGAGGGTAACAGTGTGCAGCCGTTCTGTGAGCTTAGAGCAGTTGGCACTGTGAAAGGTGTTGCCTTAGTTAGAGACACCCATGTCCAGCCTAAGAATCGTTTAGAAAGATGTGGGGTTTTTTGAGGAAAAAGCATCTCTATTTCCATATATAATAAGGTGTCACCAAATGAAACTATCCCTCTCCCATATACACACAACCCTATGCACATCATAGGTTTTTTTGTTTTATTTTGTTTTGTTTTGTTTTGTTTTTAACTCATAAGGAGAAAACTGAAAAGATGGAATGTTGAGTTTGGTTTGGCACTGCATGGCATCATTTCTCACTGATAAATCCAGGTCTGGGGAAGTGGATGTCAGATGATTGTGTGGTTATCCTGTTCACGCCATGGGGCCAGACAGTAACTTCATGGTTGGATGTGTGACTCTACCTGAATGGAATGAACATTTGTGGGAGACAATCATTTCAAGAAAAGGTCAAAAAGATGAAAAAATATGCAGAAACCTCATACTGAGAAGAAGGAAGACACTTATTTCTCGGAGTCTGGAAATCCATAAGGATCAATAAGGATGTGTGGAGGGATGGAAACACCAGGAAATGAAGACAAGCTCCCTTCAGTCATGTGGAAATGGGCCCAGAGCCGACCAGGTAGAGAAGCCCACAGCAGGTCTGGGTGTGGGTGGCTACTATAAATGATCCTCTCTATGGTGCTTCCCTCTGCTGTGAGTCAGGATGACTCTGGATTTCTCATAATAGAAACGCGATTCAAGCTAGCTTCAGCAAAAATGTAACGTATGGGCTCATAGGCTTTTAGGAATTGCTGAATAACCACAATTGAAAAGGCAGAGATGGAGGTGGAGCTCAGGAACATCTGAACCCAGGGACCCACATGCCTCCACAACTCCTGCCCCCATCACTTTTCTTTTTTTAAGATTTTATTTATTTATTTATTTATTTATTTATTTATTTATTTTTTTTTTTTGAGAGAGAGCATAAGAGGGGAGAAGGTCAGAGGGAGAAGCAGACTCCCCGTAAAGCTGGGAGCCCAATGCGGGACTCGATCCCTAGACTCCGTGATCATGACCTGAGGCGATGGCAGTTACTTAACCAACTGAGCCACCCAGGCACCTCATCACCACTTCTATCTACACGGTGACTTTATTCTCTTTTACCAGTTACTTCTTCATGCAGTGGTAAAGATGGCCGCCACAGGCTCTTGAATTTTACGTCTTGAAAACTACTAATCTCAAAGAGACTCCTGGACCTCTCCCTTTGCCCCAAGGAAGAATTCTTATTGGTCCAGTTTGGATCATGTGTCTTTCACTGAACCAATCAGCTGAGGCCCAGGGTGGCAGGCACTGTTCCCACTACCACCCCTTACAGTCACTCTTACTGTTTTGTGGTTCTTCGCCAACATGAGTGATGAGCTGAGCTTACTGATATCTGCTACCGGTCTTCCTGACTAACATCTGAGTTCTTTAAGAATAGACACATTTCTGATTTGTTGACACTGTATCCCCAGCACCAACACAATACTTCATTCAGCACATAAGAGCTACTCAACGAACATTTCTGATTTAATACATCATAAACCCAGTCAAAAATCAAGCCATATGTGAAATTCATGCGTCATTAAAAGCATGTTTTGGAAAAAACTGCTATGCCAAGCAAAAAGGAAATGGATATAAAACTCCATTTCCAATAGAACCTTAATTTATAAATAAGCATAACTCTAAAATTCTCTATCTCAAAAAGGAGGGATAAAGCAAGCAGAACTCATCAGACTATAGAGTTTGCATCTCCATGAAAAGGAGATGAAAAAGGAAACCAAAGGCAGAGGGAGGCTATGCCCCACTGTCCTCTTGGGTCCCTGGTAGGGTTGCCAGATAAAATGTAGGACTCCCAGTTACATTTTGTTTTCAAAGAAACAACAAATAATTTTTAGTAGAACTATGTCCCAAATACTACACACTTAATAATACTAAAAAAGCATGGATCATTTATCTGAAATTCTCATTTAACTGAGTGTCTAGTATTTGTGTTTGTAAATCCAGTGACCCTAGTCCTGGGTCACTGCAGTGCCCACCCAGGGAGCCACAGAAGTGCTGAAATAGCAGTGTGGTATGAAGAGCAAGGTCAGGAGATAGGGTCTGAGGTCCTCCTGGGCTTCAAATTGACACAAAAGGAATGTTCCAGGTGTTCTTGCATGTTCACAAGGGAGATGCAAATGACAGCCAGCATCCCTGCCATGAGATGCTGCAAGGTGACCCAGAGTGGAGACTGAGGAGTGGGATGAGTAAGCCAGCTGCTGGATGACCTGTGGCCAAGACTCAGAGGATCTGTGGACATGGCAGAGTTGAGGTGGGGCTGAGCCAGCAGAAGGACCCCAACCCTGACCAAGCCAAAAGGAATTCCCCTGAGTCACACTGGCTCATACCTCTTAGCTGACTCTAACAGCATGCTGGCAGAGAAAACAGACATCTTTGCAGAGGCCAAAAGAGCTCCTGAGCAGCACACAAAGACCAGCCCATGGACCTTCCCAGTGACCAGGAAGTAACCTGGTAGGCAATTTAGAGCTTGGTATGCATATATCCCAAAAACAGTGATTCAGGCTAAGTTTACCCTCTTTCTGCCGTGAGTGAAAATGCGGACATCAGAGAAAAATGAAAACCCAGAAAGAAAATGAAGAACACTGCCTTTTTATTTTATTCTGAGTATCGATACATACAAATAGGGGAGGGGAGAGAGTTCTTCAGGAGGGACCTGATCTTTCAAGATAACATTTTTCTGGGCCTTTCTTTGGTTGTGAAAAGTAAGGTACCCTGAACATAGTGTGAAAAGATAGGATTAAGAGAAGAATTAAAATATTCCCTGGAACAAAGTAATCAGAATTTTAGAACTTTCTCCTAAGGAGCTAAAGCTTTGAGAAACCTGGCTAAGAGGTAGACTGTAGCAAAAAAAGAAGGTCCCAGGAATATGATGATAGGTTGAGGCCTAAGGAAGAAGTAACCTATAAGAAATAGTCTCCTATTCAGGATGCATTCAAGAGGGATGTACTGTCTAATCTGAAATTTTAACTTATTCTCTGTTCTGGGCAGGAATATAATCTAGCTCCCCTCCTTTAACTGCAAGCCAGGAAAATCCATTAAACATGAAAGTCTATAGTAGGGCCACAGGAGACTTAAAGGATTGATAGTGAAGAGATGAGTTGCCTTGCAGATTCTGCAGTGCACAACCTGCACGCCTGTGTGTGGTGACCCTAACTGATCCAGGACTGAAAATGAAATCTTCCTTCCCCGCTAAGTACATGAGAACAAGATGATCCTCAAGAGGGAGGGCAAGGAAGGCTAAATTGTATTATTACCTGGATTAGAGAAGGAATAAAATATATCAAACTGTGAATAGTGATTATCTCCAGGTGCTGCAGTGGGGGACTATTATTTTCTGCTTAGTGCTATATCATGCAATGAATTTTCTAGGAGGACAAAAAAATGATTAAGAATCAAGGAAACAATCACAAAACAGGCAAACAGTTGTGATGGAATGGCTGGCCATGCCCAGCCTCTCATCCCTGACACCAGCTGGGGTCTGAGACAACTGATGCTCTACCTGCCCTGGTTTTGGCTGGCTCATGAATTGGGAGATCTGAGGTCACACCTGGAAGATGCCAGCGCCCTAGGAAGAAGGAGAATGCCTGCAGGCAGCATTGTGGGTGGAAGGGTAGGACTGGGGCTTGGGGGACAGACTTTGCAGCAGCGCCCGGGTGGGATATGTTGTGCTAAGGAGCAGAGCTGAGATGTCCACTTCAGCATCCCAGACACTCGCTAGACTGCCACTCAATCTCAGGCAAAATGTCAAGAAATGAGGAGGTGTTTTCATATTTTTTATCTAGTGTCTCTCTGGAATGTACTTTCATTACTCTTTATAAATATTTTACATTTCAAAATTAGCAGTTTTTTTAATCATGCCATTTTTCTCTCTAGAAGACCTTAGAGGGTATGTAGTACTGCTTCTCTCTTTACAGATTGCACACTTGAGCCTCAGAGAAGAGAAAGGATGAAACCAGGATTACATAATGCATTGGTCAGGATTCTCCAGAGAAACAGAACTAACAGGATGTGTATAGAGAGAGAAAGAGATGGATTTTAAGGAATTGGCTTGTGTGATTATGGAGGCTGGCAGGTTCAATGTCTGCAGGGTGTACTGGCAGACTGGTGCTCCAGAGGAGAGCTGATCCTGCTATTCAAGCCTGAAGGCCTTCTGCTGGCAGAATTATCTCTTACTTTAAGGAGGTTAGTCTTTTGTGCCATTTAGGCCTTCAACTGATTGGATGAGGCCCACCCACATCCAATGTGACAGGTGGGCAATCTGTCTTACTCAAAATCCACTGATTTCAACATTAATCTCGGCCAAAAACAACCTTATTAAAAAACATTCAGAATAATCTTTGACCACATATCCAGGCACCATGGCCCATCAAGTTGATGTCTAAAATCAACCAACACATATAGTTAACAAGCAGAAATGGAATTAAAATCCAAACTTCCCAATTTTTAGAAAGCTCACTCATTCCATCACAGGGCCTCAGTAAGACTTAGACTTCTGGGAAAACTAATTAATTAATTAATTAATTAATTCTGGAGTCTTAACATTTTCAATGCAAGAAGCTGGGGGTAGTGAAATGTTATGCTTAGCAAATGCATTCCTTTATATGCTTTAAGTGATTTTTCCCTAGTAATATGGCTACTTGGACCCATTTCAAACCAAGAAAGAAACAAAACATAATTTAGAAAGTATGAATCCCCAGCTTTATAAATCCCACACAGCATCTCAATCCCACCATAAAATAATATTAATCAAATATTTTTGCAGCCCTTTGAGAGCCATTGATATTAGATCCAGAATATCATGAAATACCAGACAGTGAGAGGTAACAGCACCACACGTAAGCTCAGGACAAGTTCCACAGGCAGCCACTTTTCATCATTAATCCTGAAGGTGCGATGTGGTTCCTTATTGGAGAAAGAGCACATTAGTGTTCACATTTTCCACTTCCCTTGTATTTCGATTTTAGCGCTTTGAATTGTACCTCCTACAGTCTTCTTTTTCTTCATTAAAGGGAAGAAAGAGGAGGTAAGCTTTGAACTTAACACCTCATTGAGAAGGCTCTGTTATAGGAGGAGACTTCCCACCTTCGCCGCTCTAATTTACTGGAAGAATGTTTTATTCGCTAAAGAAGTAAAACTACCACTCTAAGATTTCCACCATACTTCTACTGTAATAACATCGTTACCATGGCAAGCTATGGATTTCAGTTCAGTATCATCTTTTTTCAGGACTTGGGTAATGAATCCCTATAAACACTCTAAACACATGGGGAAAGATTTGGAGACTGCTGAGAATTCCAATCTAGACAGACAGAAGAATTAACAAGTACTTCAACTCATGAGGGTTATCAAGCAGGAGACAATTGCTGAGAGGGACAGACCCATCACCGAGCAATGAATTATAATGCTGCCCGATTATACCCTGATAACAGCTGACCTATGAGACCTCGGGATAAAGTGGCAATCCATTTTCTCTTCAGGACTGCGGACCTGGTTAGGCAATGTCTCGGCCAGCTCAGACTACCATAACAAAATCCTACAGAATAGGGGGCTTCAACAGCAAAAAGGTACTTTCTCACGGTTTTGGAGGCTGAGAGTCCAGGTCGTGGTGTCAGCAGGACTGGTTTCTGATGGGACCTCTCTCTCCCTGTTTTGCAGCCGGCTGTTGACACCTCCCTGTGTCCTTGTGTGGCCTTTTCTCTGTGCACAAGCAGAGAGAGGAATCAATCTGTGCCATCCTAACCAATTAAGGCCCCGCTCTTATGACCTCATTTAACCTAAATGGTCTCCTTAAAGGCTTAGTCTTTAAATACAGTCACATTAAATACAATCACACTGGTGGTTACGGCTTCAACATATGACTTTTGAGGGGACACAATTCAATACTGTGTCAACCGACCTGAAAGGTCTTCTACTGTTTGAACTTTATATGGAGGAATTTTTCTTTCCCTCCTCTCACATTTTCTCCTCCTCCTCCTGCTTCTCTTTCTTCTTACTTTGTTTGCTTATTAGATGCAGATGAGATAAGCCTTGTGGTGACGCAGAAAATGTTACTCTTCTGTTATTTGTTTAATGCAATGAGTATTCAGGAACTTTTCTTTAATGCAAAGGAAACGATTCACAGTTACCTCAAAAGAGCCCAAAATGTATCTTTCTAAACAATCTGAAGAATTTATGCTTGCTCTGACCAGATCCAACTCAACATGGCGGTCAAAACACAAGTTGGAACACCTACCAGCCTTGACTTCAGGGGAGTTCCTTATCATATGTATTCAACTTACGCAAATTCAACCGTATGCCCTTGAATGGTGCGGGAAGGATGGGGAGGGGATAGACATACTCTTTACAATGTGATTCCTAATACTAGTCATTTCGCATACCCAGCATTCGATTGAAAAGAAAGCAAACCTTTCTGATGAGCGAGGGGGATTTTACCATGGGTAGATTTGTTACAGCAGAAGATGCCCTAAAACATCCATGCTATATTTGATGGGCGACTTAAAATATTTTTAAGGATACTTTTGACTCTCACTGATTTTCCCTAATGATCCGTCCTCGAAAACAAACTCCAAAATAAGACTCCGTTTTCAAATGTATCATGACAAGGTCTAAAAAATAAAGTGGAAGTTCGACTGACCAATAAATACCAAAAAGATGAAGACCATTGGCCTGAGTGGAAGGAGGAAGGGAGGGCATTTGAGGCGGAGAGAACAGTGTAAGCCAAGGCAGGGAGGCAGGAGTGTGGTCAGGAGGTACTGGTAACAGGCTTCTCAAAAGAATGTGCTCAGGAATCACCTGGGAACTCGTTAACATGCAGATTCTCCCGAGAGTCTCTATGTTAATGAGCTCCCAGCTGGCACTGCAGCTGCTGTTCCAGGAACCTCCCTTTGATGACGAGGCACTTAGAAGACGATAAAAAAGATAAACTGGAAGGGTGTTTATTGAGAAGGTAGCAAGACAAAAGGGAAGGTCATTTGTTGAGGTCAGGTGAAATAGGGCCTTGAAAACTAGAGCAAGTTGTTGGACTTGTGATAAGCTATTACTCTCCAAATACTCAGGCGGGGGAGTAACACTAAGTATTAGCAGGAAACTGTTACAAATGTTGTCTGACAGAACTATGCGGGCACCAAGCTGGGAAAGAACAATTCGAGTTAATTAATACAGAAGATGGGAGGAATTTGCATCTCAAGGAGAAACATTCCACTAAAGAGGGCAAAAATTTAGAGTGCTAAGAACAGTAAAAGCAGCCCACTTAATGAGATGTCATTGCAACTTTAATGTTCAAAGGCCCCAAAATAGGTTGTAATCTATTTTTAATAAATGTGTCTGAACAAACAATTATAATAAGTATGGAAGTTGGGGGGAAAAGTTACATGTACGTATTAGAAATATTGAATTGCTTTTCCAGAAAACACTTCCTAGAAACACCATAATGGGCAAATATTTATACACCGGTTGGTTTAAAACCTTAAAACTCTCTTAAGGAAAGGACAACATTTACAAAATTAACCATAAAAGCAGAGAAAATTCATGTCATAATACGGATTTTTTTTTAAACCTATATTCTATGTCAAGAACAACACAGGTGGGAAGAAAAAAAATGCAAGACTGAAATCAGACTGTTGTTATGATTTTGCTACCAATTGCTTGGCAGAGCTGCGTTTTTAAAAAGCTGATTGGTACTTCAAGGTGCATTGTTTGGGCCCAACTCTAGATAAAGATAAACATTCAGGCTTCCGGGGACTGGAATCACAAGAGTGACTAGCAAAGTTCATAGGCACTGGAAGACCCTGGTGCCAATTAAAAACCATACATCCCATCACAGCAAGAAGGGAAGCTATTGAATAATTGAATAATCTCAAGCCATTCCAAAGGAGAATAAACAGATGATGGCCGGATCCCGTGGAGACTGGATGGGGCTGTGTGCATGGGAGTGCTCTATATTCTCTTCATACTTTGATTAATTATCCAGCTGTGCAACTGTCATTATCAAGGATAGCTGTGAATCATGTGGCTCCGACAGTAACCAAATCTGGCTGTTCCTTTCATTTTTTTTTTTTTTCCACATGGGTAAGCGCCTTGCTGTTTGGAAGAGAGTTACCTAGTATGTCACTTGAAACAAGCAAAGGCTCCATTCACCGCAGACAACAATGGGTCAGTCTTAGATTGCATTCCATGGCACTGCCCATAGGCTGGTACAGAGGCTGACCTGGTAGATGAGAGAAATATACCCTCCAATACATCGATTTGCCACTGGAAGAAGCTGGAAAACAAGGCTTGAGGCTTGTCATTTTGAAATCTTATTTGCCTATTTGTTTAATGATTTGTCCTAGAAAACTCCACCCCATCCCATCATTCTAAAGATGACGAAAACCTTTAGTTCAGAATAAGTAGGCTAGTTCTCCAAAGATGACTTTAATTTTCCAAAAATCCAAGCCAAAGAAAACCATTTGAAATGGTAGAATTTCCACCTCTTTCAACCTATCCTGGGAGGAAAGAAAGACATGGGGACCGAGAGGGAAGGAGGCTCTTAAAATAATGTATCTTTCATGTCAATAGTGACTAATTCCACACTCTCTTGGTAGCTGTGGCCAAGGTGACCATGAAATCGTGAGTCAGTTCATTTCTGTGCCCAAGTCTAACAACTGATTCAATCCAGATAACAATGCATATCTTCCCCCACTTCCAGTGGGGGCAGCACAGTAGGATGGAAGAAACAGAATATTCAACAACATTCCCTCTGGTCCCTACATTTCCCAGCCCTCTCGCAGTTAGCCAGAACCATGTGACTAGTTCTGGCCAATGAAATGTTAGCAGAGCGATGTGGGTCACATCCAGGCAAATGAAACCAAACCCTCATGAAGCATTCTCTTTCCTCTTGCTCATGTTCCAAAGGATGCGACCATAGATAGTGGCCCTTCAGCCTGTGTCCTTGCGTCAATGCGTGGCAACAAGACCCTTTGCCAGTTACCATGTAAATACATCACGAGCAAGAACTAAACTTTTCATCAGTTGACCATCCTTTCTCGTCTCTCCCAGGGGAAATTTTATCCATCCTTTGAAGGCAATATCGAGTGCCATATCTTTCATGAAATCTCTCCAGATAGGAATTCCCATAGCACTTTGAATCTCTGGGGTTTTTTTTAATATTAAATAATTTTGCCTAATACTACTGAAAGTTTGTAAAGCATAACTCCGGCTCTGTGGTCAAATGTACCGATGCAAATTTGAGCACCAGGATACAACCTGCTTAGCCTTAGGCAATACCAGACTTATCTAAACCTCAGTTTCCCTGCCTTCAGTTGGGGTTAACAAGAAGTGTTCTGAAAGTTTTAATGAGATACAGATAAACAGCTTGATACAGGGTCTGATATAAGACATGCATGAACTTTCAGTTTATTATTTTTATGAGTTGGTCCTACAACCTTACAAGATTGCAAGATCCTTATGTACGGAAGTGATATGGTCATCTATCTTCTATATTCTGAAATGCCTGGAACACACTCTCACTCATAACAGGTACCCAGTAAATGTTGGAGGAATGAATGAACTTTAAAAAAATAAAATGTCATCAAAATTAGAAAAGAAATGATACAAATTCTCTAAGAAGAAAAATGGAAGAAAAATGAGAGACAAAGTTGAAAAATATCGAGACAATGGAAAATTTTTAAATAAACCATGTTGATTTTGGAAATGTCAATAGACATGTCCTCTGTTTTATAGGTGGCCATTTTTAGAAATGACCTCAGGTACAGAAAGCAGAGATAATCATACTCCTCTATTTCTAGCATTTTCTTCTTGTTTTTATAATGTTTCAAAGAAATATTTATGCTTCAAAGTTCTTTGAGGATGTATAAGACATTAGACGTAACGATGCTCTGAATTCTTCTGAGAAAGGTTGCTAGGTATGAGATTTGATATTGCTGAGTAAAGTAAAACCAGTAACAATAAATAAAAATAACACAAGGGCCTTGGGGAAGAAACGGAACATTGTCACACTTAGAAATGTCTTTTTTTTTTTAAGATTTTATTTATTTATTTGACAGAGAGAGATCACAAGCAGGCAGAGAGGCAGGCAGAGAGAGAGAGAGAGGAGGAAGCAGGCTCCCTGCTGAGCAGAGAGCCCGATGCGGGGCTCGATCCCAGGACCCTGAGATCACGACCCGAGCCGAACGCAGCGGCTTAACCACTGAGCCACCCAGGTGCCCCTAGAAATGTCTTATAAGTGTATAAAAGTGTGCCTTTCATTGGAACAGTTTTCCACCTTCCTGAAAACTTCATAAACTGGATCTCACAAAAGAAGGACTTTCCTTCATCTAAATTTTTTAAGCAACAGCGACACCATGCGGCCACTCTGGTAGCTAACTTGACTTCTCCTCCCAACCCTGAATTTCCCCAGGGAGATATCAATAGGTATGCTGCCTTCCCTTAAGACTAAATTCATTCAAAACGCATTCAGTGAATTGAGTGTAGAATCACATACTTAGGAAAGGTACAGTGATATGCATCTCTACACAGTCTTATCTAGAGGATCTGCCGTTGCTCAACTCTAAATCAGACACAGTCTCCTCAGAGACTAAACTAGTCACAGAGCGATCAGATCAAGTTTGTCTGACAGAACATCTTTCGAACATTACTGGGATGGACCCATTCTCTAAGCCAATTTCAGAAACAATGGCACGTCGTGTCTCACTATTGTGGGAAGCCTCCTGGACCAAGTTGAGACCCTTTGTTTGGCACCCTTGTGGCTCCAGTAATATGTTTGCAGAATGATGGCTAAGGTCAAGTTCCTCCTCCAACTCAGTGAATGCCCCATGAGGGCAGGGCAGATGCTTCCTGTTCATTCCTATTTTGGCACCATCTGCTCCAGTGACGGGTCCTCACCCACTGCTTCCACAGAGATTTATCAAGTACTTACCGGGTAGCGGGAACTGTTGCAGAAGCTGTAGGTTTTGCAGCGAACACACAAAGCCCGAAAGGGAAGCTTCCAGTCCGGTTGGAGCAGTCAGACAATACACAAGTAGGGTGGGAGAGAGTGCTGTGGGGGCAGGAAGCACAGTCCACGGGGTGGTGCTCTGAGCTGGGTGCTCCACGAAGGGTCAGCGGAGCAGAGACCTGAAGACAGAGGGTGCCAGTTGTGTGGTTAGTAGGAGAACAATTCTAGAAAACTGAAGTTGAACTCGGAAGGGAAGGAAGGATGGAGGGAAGCAGTGAAGGCAGGAGGGAGGAACTGGGGGCTCCTGGACACGGCGTGACACCTGGGTTCTGGCCCTGACCTTCCATAACTGACTGGGCAAACTGGGGCTTTCCTTCTCTTCGAACCTCAGTTTCTGCCCTACCCTACAAAGTGAGGAATTTAGATGAGAAATCACATCAGTTTTAAGACTCTCTATCATGAAAAATCAGAGATTGTAACCTTTCGGGCATTTTGTATATGTAAGCAGGCATGCCTCTGTGTGTGTGTGTGTGTGTGTGTGTGTGTGTGTGTGTGTGTGTTTCATCTCCCAAAGCAATTCTAGACACTCGTGTTCTTTCGAAAATGATCACACACACCACTGTTTATTCACTATGTAGAAATTTCCCTGAAGTCTAGGAGTCTAAAGCTCAGTTGGTCTTACACTAAGATATATACTTCTTGTATAAATTTGTCATTATGTGCCCAAACCCAGGAACTGCTCAAGGATCACACACCACAATTTGACCCCAATAACCATTCGGATGGGGTTTAAGTGAACAGTTAACTACAAGATATCAACACCTCTTACGAATATGACATTTTACTGAAAAATGAAGCCCCGATTTGGCAATCCCCTAATTGGATGGTCTGAGCCGTATTAATGTCTGAGGCTCTCTGTAATGCAATGGCAGCTCTATACAATATAAGACGTACACACTATGCAATAGATACAAGAATGGACAGAGGATAAAAGCAGAGTAAATGGGCTCCAGGTTTCAAATGGTGCCTTGGTAATATGCTTCTCCAACTTTCATCAACATCCTCACATGTGGAGCCAAGTGCAGCAGACAGGCTCGAGTCTGTGTTGGATCAGCATCAAAGGGCTCATCATCAAGATTTCAGGCATCAGAAAGGTCCATCTGCCCGAAAACGTCTTCTTCACTGGACCATCATTTTGCCTTAAGTGACATTATTAAAAGTTTATTCTTTGGGCTGTTATTATTTCTAGAAAATTCCTGTTAAAATGCAATGATGCACCTACGGGGAGATAGCCCATCCCACTATTGTGGAATTGTTACAAATGTCACAAATGCCTTAGGAAGAATGAGCGAGATCAGGAGAGAGACAGGAGGATGAAGGCTTGGACAGAGTGCTAATACGGGGAGGGAGGGAAAGGATCATGGAGCAATGCAAGACAGGAATCAAAGTAAGAAAAAGTAAGTCCCATGTGGTCCCATAGATTCTATCTATGCCAGGCTTCGCAGCCAGGATCTCTGCCCCTCACGTGTGGCAGACCATGCTGATACCATTTTTACAGCAGAGGACTCAGAGGCTTGGCTAAAACCTCACAGGTGGTTACAGAACTGGGGCTTGATCTCAGGTCTCAGACTCCCCAGGGTGCCAGAGGCACTGGACTCCTCAACGAAAAGGAAATATTGATAAGGGAAAAAGAGTGACGGGGGACATAGGAAAATGACTGATCTGTTATCTGTCTTGAATTATCCCTGCTCCCAGCTTCATGCCTGAGCCGTGGAGAGTTAGCTACACCAGGGGCAGCGGGCACCTGGGAGGCAACCGTGCCTTGTGTCAAACAGGCTTGTCACAGCCCATTCTGGAACAGTGCTGTCAAGCGCTGTCCACTCTTAAGTAAGAGGCTGAATGCTATTAAGGAAAGAAGAGTGGATTCAAATATTAACCTCATCAGTTCTGGGCTGGGAAGGTTTAGACATAACACTTAACTTCTCAGAGCCTCAGGGGAGAAGAAATGGGGAGAAGAGCGATCTAAGGGGGGTTTTGAGAATGTGCTGACACACAGCACATGTATCCATACCTGTGATCCCATCCTTTTTCCACTCAAAGAGGGGAAAGTGCAGTTTTGGCACTAGCAAAAACTGAGCTCATTATAGCCAAGCAACTTCCACTCTTCTTGTCCCATAAGTTGTACCTGATCCCACCCCCAGCTTCCAGGGGGCAGAAGATCTTGAGTCGGTCATCTCCTTCCCTGGAATCTTCACTTCACAGAGTAGCCTGTGTTCATACAATTCCCCGATCAGGGGAAGGGGAGCTCCTTCTCTCCTCCTTCATACTTACACCAGCCTCAGAGAGAGCTCCAGGGTCCATCAGGGCACACGATGAGTTCAGGTCCTTTGTGAGGGCTCTACTATATGGAGGAAAATGGGCATGCGGGGAGGTTGAAGAGCTGAGAATCTAGGAGAACAAACCTTCCCTCGCTGGTTAGAGCCAAAAAGTGAGACAGCCAACCTTGTAATAGGACCTTTATAATCTGCCCACCAGGACAAGGTCATCATTTCTCATGCTCACGAGAAGGTCAAGGATCCTTGACTGGGGGAAAGGAAACAGGCTGTAAGATAGCTATCTGCTCCTGGCCCTATGTCCCATCCTCATCCCAATCCTGTTGGGTCTGTTTATTGAGTGTTTAGTACATAGTAAGCACCCAGTGAGATCTGACTGATGAATTACAAATAAATTAAACACTGGGTGGATGGAGGGATGAATGGATAGATGGATGGATGATCTTAATCTCCATAGTCTGGTCCTACCGACTTTGAAACAGAGAGTTTTGTGTTTGTTTGTTTGTTTGCTTGCTTTTTAATTGGATCACACGCCTCTTGCAGCTAACAAAGGTTTGTTGCAGTACTAAGCCTTTGCTCACTAGCGTGAACATATCCCAACATATCAGACATAGCGGCCATATCCCAACATCCAAGCTAATTATTCTCCTACCCTAATATCCTCCGGGCCTCAGAGCTTGACTGGGTAACAGAGCCATGTCAAAAGAGAGTACTCCAAAGAAATACAATTCCACTCACATTACAACAGAATCCCTGAAAGAAGAAAGCATTTATTCTTGACCTTAAGAGATGGATGCATGGATTTCAATTGCTTTATTGCTCTTTAAATTGTCCGTAGACAATATATACGCTCTTTTGTATCTACATTTCCAAAACGCATTAATAAAAAATCTTTAAATGAAAGAAAGGTAAGGAGAGGGTTAACAACCAGCTCGAGCCTCCACAGAAAAGAATAAATCTTTAACCTAAGGCCTCATGCCTTCACTGTGGTGGGCAGCTCCCGTCGATGGCAGAGGCACAGTGTGGCGCCCAGACGAACAAGTAGACAATGAAAGAAAGAGATCCTGTGATCTTTACATCCTTGGATAGTCTTGAATTCCACACAGCTGTTTCTGGACAAAGGGACATTCTGGAACTGGAGTCTTCTCCCTCAGGATTGATCTTCGTGTCCTTTATTACCTAAGAGTGGCGGGTCTTTGGCGCCAATGATGAAAGCCGATTCACAAGCCGCGGTGGACAGAAAGGCTTTTTGTGATTTCCAAGTGTGCGAGGAGGCAGGCGAGGGCAGGTGCCCCGGCACTCCTGAGACCCCACTCAGATCTCGAGGGCACCGTGCAGTTCAACTCCTCCCCGCTGACCTCAGAAGCCCTGACAAGCCACTTCAAGGAGATTACCTCGTTTCTATTTTGCAGCTTTTCTGGGTTTCCACGAGGTGGTTGTCTGGACATAACACATACTGGCAGTTCATCTTAATAGAAAGCAGGACGGAAACAGCCCAACTAAATCCCCACCTGGAGGAATTCACGGGGGCTGATTTCAGAGGGCCTAGGGCTCCCTTCAGCCACACATCCCCAGGAGAAAAGGATGCGGGGAGGTAGCACCCCTTGGGGTGGAGAGGGTGGGGAGGGGGGAGAAGAACAAATAGCATGCAAATTCTCACCAAGAAGAAACAATCTTTTCCTTTGGCATCTCTTTTATGGAACTACAATATTCCAACTTAAAAAAAAAATTAAGGAATGACTATTACTCATTTTAGAATTTTTTTTTTTAAAAGATTTCATTTATTTATTTGGCAGAGATCACAAGTAGGCAGAGAGGCAGGCAGAGAGAGAGGGGAAAGCAGGCTCCCCACTGAGCAGGGAGCCCGATATGGGGCTTGATCCCAGGACCCTGAGATCATGACCTGAGCAGAAGGCAGAGGCTTAACCCACTGACCCACCCAGGCACCCCTAGAATTATTTTTAAGTCTGATTTGATTGTTATTATTATTTTTCTATATTTGAAGAAAACTAAACACTCAGGGCAATGACTCATAGGCAACATGTCCTCAATTACCCCTCCTCCTCTCCCAAGCTGAGCCACGATCACACCCACACAAATTGGGAGACAATCAACTGTCCCAAACTAATCTCTTTCACCCTTTCCCCCTCTTACCTGTATTTCTGAATGGGGTGTATTCATTTGCTAGAGCTATTATAACGAAGTATCATAAAAGAGGCAGCTCAAAAACAGACATTCATTGTGTCACAGTTATGGAGGTTGGAAGTCCGAAATCTAGGTGTCAGCGGGGCTGTCCCCCACCCCCAGGGGGTTAGGCAAGACTCTGCTCCATGCCCCTCTCCTTCGCTTGCAGGTGGCCACCTGACAGCGTCTGCTTACAACCTCTTCCTGCAATGTGTGCCTGTGTCCTAGTCTCCTCTTCTTTTTTTTTTTTTTAAGATTTTATTTATTTATTTAGTCTCCTCTTCTTATAAGGACACCATTCACATCAAATTAAGCCCAACCTAATGACCTCATTTTCATTTCATACCCTTTAGAGAACCTATCTCCAAATAAGGACACATTCTGAGATACTGGAGGTTAGGACTTCAATGTGCGAATTGGGGCAGGCATGATTTGACCAATAACAGAAGGCTTTGTCAAAATCCCCTTTCCAAGGTATTGAGAGGTGCATTTGGGACCAACGCCACTTCTTCCAGGTGGATGTAGGTGTAGTAAATACAGAGAGGTGTGTGCTCAAAGCAAGTCCCACGCTCAGGATACTGTGCCCTACAAATCACCAAGGAAAGGCGTGGGTTTGGTTGAAACACCAAGAGAAATGGGAAAGGCTCTTCCCAAAACAAAACATTATTTTACACTGCCTACCAAGTCGCAGAGACAATTTGTATGTGTGAAGGAGCAAGTCCATTTTCTTACTGCATGTCCCTGAGTATCCTATTTTTCTTTTTTTCAACTGTCATTGTGTTCTCTACTTTCCATATCTATCCATGAACCCACACCTAGTGGATGTAGATGTAATCCACACCATGACTGTTTAGCAGTGCAAACAGCATATCCTATATTCTTGAGATAACCAAGGACTAACTGGTTATGATCTCCCATCACATCCTCAGCAGGGGCCAAGGGAGGACCGTGTGAGGAATTCCATCACTTCCGGTCCTCCCTCAACTTATCCTCCTTTTAAGTGGAGTAATAAATGTCCGGCTAATAAATAACCCTAGAGAAGCAAGTGATACCAAACTCCATGGCTTCCACTCTGTTGAGCATCCCAACCGGGGCTAGGGTTCCACAGCTCAGTGACACTGTGCAGGCCTGCCCCGCGGGAGACTTCCGTGCAGCGTGATGGACAAGGGGCTGTCTAGGCTTCCCATGCAGCAGCCAAACCAGAAAGTCACTTGTCTTTATCTTGGTAGTACCAAGATGAAGCAGGTGGGCTTGCCTCCGTTTCTGGGGATTCTTCTCACTTTTAGTTCCTTGCTCCCTAAGAAAAGCTAGGGTTCGTCTGAGAAAAGATAACCAGGGTTATTCAAAGGGAATGCTGTGTCATCTGGAAAGGAGTTGAAGGAACCAGCCTGGAGAAGACTGAGGAGGAAAGTCAAAGAACTGTTAGAGGTGAGAGATGGCTAATTAGTACTGGCGGAAGTTAAAAAGAGCCACAAAGTCAATACAAGGTCACTGTTACAAACATGAACTATCTCTACAACATGGCCTACCACGCAGTGAGTTTCCGGTCACTGAAGTGTGGAAAGGAACATCATCACACACAAGTACAGTGTCATTCCCAAGAGCATGGGCTGCTTGAATTTGAAACCTCGCTCACTTTTTTCTAACCGTGAGACCTTAGATAAATTGCTTTACCTCTCTGACCTGCAGTCTCTAGCCCATGGTAAATCCTCAAGTATTAAAATATACCCCCCAGGCACCTCTTCCCTTAATCTTTTCCATAGAGTCACAAGTCCTGGAAACTCTAATTTCCATTCCTCTTCCCAAACAAACTGGGAGAATCCAACATCTCAGCCTGGATGTTTGGCATTGCTCGTTGGAGCAGAATCCACCCTAAAATTCCTCTGGGTGACTGAGTTGTAAACAGAGGGCACAGGCTTATTGCCTCTGTTCTCTCCTTCCTACCTGAAGGGAACCAAGACTTGAGCACCAGTTATCACATAAAACATTCAACTCCATCTTGCTGGTAGTTTTAACCACGTTTAAATATTTCATAGAGAACATTTTTCTTTGAAACATTCTCTTGTCTCGTTTTTTACCAGTGAGTGACCTGAATTAATGTGGAGAGGCCAGAAAAAAGAGAAGAAATTAATACACGGAAAGCTCTAGTGCCAAAGCAGTTGAACACTATTCCAGATTCTGTTTGTTTGCTTGTCCGTATATATTAAATGTCCTAGCATGAAAGCCTTTCAGCCCTTCACAGCCGTCACTGACTGCATCGGTGCTTATGTGTCTAAGGAAGCAGGATATATAGACACTCATGGGTCAGCCTACCTCCCAGGGTAGACCAGATAGCTGCCCCCAAAATACTTACTCCCTGCCTTCCTCCTCCAAGACAGGAGGATACTTCCCCACTCCCTTAGTTCAGGGCTCAGTTGTGCAACTTGCTTTATCCAATGAAATGTGAGCGGACACAGTAGGGTACCTTAGGACAGCATATTCTCTCTTGTCCTTCTGCCACCGCCCTAAGAAGAGCATCCCCTCAGATCGCTATGGCCCCTCTGCCTGGGCCTAGAATGAATCCTCAGGAAGCAAATCTGAGCCCCAATGGCAGCCGAGAACTAAACACAACTGGACCATACCTGGCAGTGGATCCACCCCACAGAGACCGGCCCTGCTCAACAGAGAGACAGATACCTGAGCAGAAAATATGCCTCCTCCCTGCTTGAGCAAATATCACATTCTTCTCACTAGTATTTGTCCCATATGAGGGAGATTTACCTGCAGAATCAAGAGTTCATAGCTGTCATTACTCCTGGTATGATCTGTATACATATGCAGTGTGTGTGTGTGTGTGTGTGTGTGTGTGTGTGTGTGTGTGTAATAGGATCTGCTTCTACTGACAATATTTCTGACACCAAATGCATGAGTTTCCATACCAAGGAATTCTCTAATTCTCTGCAGACACCAACTGGGTGTCCTACGATGTAGTTTAATTCTGACATTAGTTACCCAGAGCTAGAACAGACCCCACAGGTTAAGGGCCCAGTCCCTCAAGACTGCCTCTGATTTCAGACACCAATCTTAAGTAGTGGCTCCTTGGGTACCCCCATTTCTGCCCAACTTGGCTACAGATCCAGGTTTCCTCAACCCCCTTCTTCAGGCTCAGTAGTTTCCTATAACAGCTCAAGGCATTTAAACACATTGCTTGTTATTGGTTTATTATAAAAACATATTATAAATACAAAAGTACAGCCAGAGGAAGAGGTACACAGGGCAAGGTCCAGAAGGGTCCCTTGGAGTTTGGGGTACACAACTGTCCCAGCACATGGTTGCTTTCACCAACCCAGAAACTCTCTGAACCCCATCATTTAGGGTTTCCATGAAGGATCCATTAATAAGCATGGCTGACTAAATCACTGGTCATTGGCAATTAACTCAATCTCCAGCCCCCCTTAGAGGTCAAGGAGTGGGGCTGAATGGTCCAACCCTTTCATCACATGTTTGGTTTCTCTGGTAACCAGCTCCCACTCTGAAGCTTTCTAGAAGACCACCAAGAGTCACCTCATTAGCATTAACCCAGGTATGGCTAAAAGGGGCTCATTATGCATAACAAAAGATGCTCCTGGCATCCTGCCACTCACAAAATTATGAGTTTTAGGAGTTCTATGCCAGGAACCAGGGGCAAGACCAAATATACATTTATTATTACATTATAATATTGGATAGCTGTAGACATATATCTTTTTATCAATAGGATGAAGAAATCATCAACCAGGTGAAGGACAATAACCTGGAAGCAGAGCCACAGAAAGAAAACAGCCACCCTCATGGGTTGTGGGTAATGGTGCCTACAGTGGGCGATTTAACCTGGCCCATTCTTATATTTCCTAAAAGAGTAACATGTATGTGTGAAACCCCAAAACTGAGCCATGATCCAAAGGAGCTGTTGAATCAACTAATTTCTAAAATTCCATTTTTTTTTTCATGACCTCAGTGGTCCTGTGGATGGATAAGTTCTGTGTCGACCTCTGTACATGGATTTTGCAGTTCCTTCACCCTAGGGTCCACAGTTCGGAGGAGTTAAATATCAGATCTGTCTTCATCATTCACATGAACCGGAAGTCCGTGCAGAGCTCGCTATAGAACTCAGGGGCTGAGTGCCTGGGGTGATCTTGAGCAATTGCTTAACCCCTGGGCCTCAGGACTTTGGGTCCCCAACCTAAGCAAATGCACTGATGAGATAACCCTTATGCTACCAGGCCCATGGATCTGTCCCACTAAGAAGAAAAGCAAACCACTGACTCCTGTTGTTCCTGCTGGAGAACATGAGGGTTCAAGAAGCTGGTGAGAGGCGCCCAGGGGCCAGAGTGGTGTCCCAGGGGCCATACAGGGGGCAGAAAATAGAACACACAGCTGTTTAGAACAGAGACCTTGCACCCACACAGTGGAGATGTGTCCTTATGGGGGGGCAGTGCTTTCTCAGGGTGAAAATGCTTATCTTTAAATCCAGATCAAGGGAGGTGGAATGAGGAGTCAAGTGACATTTGAAAACAGAGCTAGCCTTTGAGAAAATGGCATTTGGGGGCTTCAAAATGTGCTATTTAGTGACAGTATTTCACTTTTGTTGCAATAAGGAGGTGTGCTGGAAAAACCAAACAGGTTGTGGGGGGAGGCTTGCCTCATATTTTATAATATCATATCCTGTATATAGCTTTTGTGAAGGAAAGGGACAGGAAAAAAGGAGCACCCCACAACTCTTTCCCCAGCCAGAGAATACAAGGACCTTATCTGAAAGTTGCTCGCTAACTGACCTGTCTGAAGGGGAGGAAAATAATATAATAGCAGTGAATATGCAGAAGTGTTGTGACAACAGCAACAGAGAGTCATTTTCTATTGCTGCTTAACAAATTACTGCAAACTTGGTGGCCTAAAACAACGTCCACTTATGAACTCACAGTTCCGTAGGTCAGAAGTGCTGTGAGATGGAACTGGGTGCTTGGCGCAGAGCCCCCCAAGGCTGCAGTCAAGGTGTTTGTGAGGAGGAGGGATCATCTGAAAGCTCCAGGGGAAAATCCGCTTTCAAGCTCATGCTTCGTGTAAGCAGATTCGGGTCCTGTAGCTGCAGGAAGCGAGGTGCCCATTCTCCTGCAAGCTTTCAGTAGGACAGAGCTCTCGGCTCTGGCATATCATCTCTGCCCCCAGCCTCCTCCCTGCCCCATGGCCCCCCTCCTCATTGAACACATAAAATCCTCTCGTGCTGCCACTCTCTGACTTTTCTATCTCTTGACCTTTGAGTCCCGATGGAAAGGGCTCCTTGATTGGGTTCATTGGGATGATCCTCATCAAGAATCCTAATTTGGAACCTTAATTACATCTACAAAATCCCTTTTTATCATACAATGTAACAACATCATGGGAGTTGACACTCAAGTAACATCACTCAAGGGGAGGAGATGATACAGGGTGAGGGTCATTGGGGCTCATCGTAGAAGTCTGCTTCTTGGGGCTTCTGGGTGGCTTGGTCAGTTAAGGTTCGATTCTTAGTTTCAGCTCAAGTCGTGATCTCAGGGTGGTGGGATCAAGCCCCTCATCAGGCTCCACACACAGCTCAGAGTCTGCTTGAGATTTTCTGCCTCTTCCCCTCCCCTGGATCATGCTGTCTTTCTCTCTCTCTCTCTCTCTCTCTCTCTCTCTTTCTCTCTCTCTCTTGCAAATTAATAAATAAAATCTTTTTTAAAAAATGAATTCTGCTTCTCAAATGGATGCTTCTGCTTTCCCCAAAGTTCCAGAACCCTCCATCTGCCCTTAGCTTCCTAGAGCACTGGAGATTCTGGTTCTGTTCAGGTCCATCCAAACTTAGCTCCATGTCCGTTTCCAGCAGGTCTTCTTTAGGTCAGCTAACCTGGTAAACCACCCACACCAGTGGGTTACAGGGATCAAGCATCCACTCCCTTTGACCATCACCTCTGACTTTTAATCAGAGCTGAGATACAGGGGAGCCAAAAGGCAGAGTAAACCCCAGACCGGCTCTATGACAGCTACTGGTGGAAATTTTAAGCACTTTGGCAAACTGACACCCCTCCATGCTGGGTAGGCCTGCCTGCCTCTAACAGACCACCGTCAGGAAGTCAAGTCTACGAAGACTTGAGTTTCATTCATGTCACCCAGCCTGAGCAACCCAGTGAGCAAAGGCTTTCTATACAATATTGTCCTCCTCTGCTTCACTCACATTCACACAGAGCTGAGAATGTTTTGGCCACTCCTCAGGCTTTCAGTCTGACTGCTCTAAAACTGGGATAGGTGTTGTACTAGCAGATGGTTTAATCTGCAAATCGGCCTAAGGAACTTGTTTGGGGGATAGAAGCTTCAGGCAGCATTCCACAAATGATCGTTGAGCACCTGCTACTTGCTAAAATCCGTGCAGCAGGCTTGAAAGGGCAGCACTTGGCACTCCTGATCCACCCAGAGGCCAGGCCAATCCACTATGACCCAAAATCAGCCAATTTCCAAAATAAAGTAACCTCCCAGTTTCTCAACAGAAAGATCTGAAAGAGAAGGTTTGGGCAAACTTAAATGTATCAATCTCCAGCTTTGTAGTTGACATAGAAAATGTGTATTCCTAATGTATCCTTTATAAAGGTACATTCCCACACAGCTTCAAGATCACACTACATAAAATATTTAATTTGGGAACCTGACTTGTTTCCACTGGGTGGGGAGGGACAGAGGGAAAGGGAGAGGGAGAACCTCAAGCAGACTCTCTACTGAACGTGGAGCCCAGCACAGGGCTGAATCTTATAACCCTGAGCTCATGACCTGAGCCAAAACCGAGAGCGAGATGCCTAACCGACTGAGCCACCCAGGCGCCCTTTAAGTGGTCTTATGAAGTCTTTTTAGAATATCATCCAAAACTTGCAGCTGTGAAGTCACTTCATTCAGGTCTCTGTTCAAAGATCTCTTCTCAGAGGGAACTTCCTTGACCACCCTTTCTAAGCAGCACCCTCTGCCATCAACTACTCACTTCACCTGCTGTATTTTTCTCCATAGAATTCATCTTCTGAGCCCTTGTGCTGCCCCCAGCGCAGAAATCATGTCTCTTTTGTTACCATCTACCTCTACTTTCTTACAACATGTCTGGTCCATAGAGAAGTTGATATTTCTTGGTATTTCCAGGAATGATCACTCAATTATGCTAAATTACATTAAATTATTTGATATATATCCAGTTTTGTTACTTATATGAAAAACTTCATATATCTATGTAAAACTATCATTGATTAAGATCATTTTAGGTTAATATGTGTTCTCTAAATAATATTTATATTTCATGGAAAAAGTTAAATGTTAAGCAGTCACTGAGCACCCCATCCTATGAGAGAAGAGTAAGGGATTACCTTCTGAAAGGGGTGTCTCTTCTCACATGGGGCCCATAGGCAAGTACAGAGAAGTCATTTCCAACCATGAAAAACCCCTTCCCCTGTCCTCTGTTTCATCCAAGTTCTGTTCCCTCAGCTTTCAGGGCAATCTCTCTGTAAACAAGCTTTTCATGATGGTTTTATACACCTGTTCCCTAAACACAAAAGCTCTCTGCTGGCCTTTGTCCAATCAGTCTTGTGCTGTTTTTCGATTTATTCTGTAGACAGATTTTTCCACATTCCTAACCTCCTGACAGACTTCCATCCTCCTCAAGTCAGATTCCTGGCTTCCATGCTGCTCCCAGGCACTTTTCCTTCCCCCTGCCCATCTGGGAACATGTTCCTTGATGTGTTTCCAGCATTCCCATCACCGACCCCATCCTACCCCCACCTCTGGGTGACATTATTATTTTGGCGCATTGCTGGGTTCCACCAGCCTGCACGAATTCAGATCCCTTGATAAAGTAAGCACAGCAATGCACAGACATGAAAAGACAATGGGAGAGACACCCACACAGAGAGAAAAACGTTGTCCCATGACACCAGGATCACATCTCAAGAACCTGTAAGAAGGGACTGTTACTGTCAACACAGACCACACCAAGCAACACAAGTCCAGACTTTGGAAAGAGTCTGTGTGACCTGCAAATTTAGTCCATGAACTCCTGAGAAGAAACCAACTAGACTGTGTGAGCACAGTGAAAGGCAAAGTAATCCATTGGGCAGATCACTGTATATCCACGTAAGTGGGAAGCAGCAGCCAGCGGAGGTCCCCACAAGGCAACACAGGATCCCGAACCTTAGGGAGGTTGAGAGTTGGGGGCAGAGAGAGAATTAAGCAATACATACCCCCCACAAAGCCATAGCCCCTAATTACCCACTTCCCACAGTTCTGTGATTTCTCACAGACACTCCATAAAGTTAATCCAACTGACTCTTGCATGTAGAATAAAATTTCCTCCCAGGACCCTCCAAAAAAAATCACTGAGAGGGTTAGAGGAAATAGAGGTCCCTCTCTCCTGTACTTTGGAGTGCCAATGGGGAAGAATCACTGCCGTAGAGAAAAATTCAACCGTGCGGAGAAAGAGAGGAGTGTCAAAACACACAGCCCCGCTTCCTCTGAGAAGCTTTTATTTTGTTTCCCGATATGCGACTGCATGAAAAACGTCCTCAAGCACCCTTCATGTGGTTTCCTCTCTGCTCCGTTTCTGTTCCGAAATATAAGACAGCTGTGTTTACAGGGCGTAAAAATATTCTCGATCAGTTTTTTCTCCATCTCAAGTTTTTGTGTGGTGAATCTCCTGGGCAATTTGTGTGTGCGATTTTTTTTTCTTGGAAAAGCCCCCGTTTGCACCCTTCTACTGCACCCAAAATAGCATCTATGTGTAGTCAGCAACTACAGCTATTTTAATAAAAATATTGCCATTTTTAGGAGCACCTGGGTGGCTCAGTGTGCTAAGCCTCTGCCTTTGGCTCAGGTCATGGTCTCAGGGTCCTGGGATGGAGCCCCACTTCAGGTCTCTGCTCAGCAGGGAGCCTGCTTCCCTCCACCACCCCCCGCCCGCCTGCCTACTTGTGATCTCTCTGTCAAATAAATAAACAAATCTTTTTTAAAATTGCCATTTTTAGGCTTTGTTACCATTATGTACAGATATTAATCTCTTCATTTTCATCTCTCTCTCTTTTTTTCTTTTTGTAAAATTTTTAAGGAAGAAATCTGTGCAGAGATCATTTCCCTTATTCAGGCACACAAGTGAATTGGTCATGAAGCCAGTACCACAGATTACATGTGGAGTTAGAAATATGTTACAGGCGATGATTTACAGTCTCACGACAACATAATTTATACAAGGAGAGATGCTAATTTCCACGCATCCTGATTTATTTCATTAATAATTCTTACAGGCAGTATATTCTATTACTGAACTTATTTTAGATCAGTAAGTTTTCAAATTGGCTTATAACCAATTCATAAAAATACTGGAAGTAATCAGATACGTAATAAATTGTTCCATAGAGTCAGATATAACTACTCTGTAACAGTATATTGAGATGATATTGGTTTTAATCAGCTACCCAAAAAAGGAAAAATTTATACCATTCTCTGTTTAATTTAGATTATAAAATTCACTAGGGAAATCAAGAAATCCGATAGCTGATAGGAGCTCTTAATAGCAATTGCAGTAAAACACATTTCACTGCTTGAAATTTGTGAGCCTCAATTAATCATGGGCTCAAATAGTTTTTAAAAGTGTTTTATAATCCAAATATTACTATCTCAGTAAGACACTCCCGTGTGTTTATTAATCCATATCTACTTGCATACCCTCCTTGACCTTCAGTGACATGCCTTACAGCTCAGCAAGCTTCAAGCAAGAGGCCAAAACTCCTACTCGGTCTAATTGCGCGATTTTCAGTTACTCCCAGCATTCCTTCCCGCAGAACCTCTACAAAAAAATAATCCCTTGCCAGTTTAATCTCCCTTGCTAATGACAACAGGCTATACATTCGTTACATTCATAGTCTATGAGAGCCTTTTCTTTTAACCTTCTTCTTTAAAAAAAAAAAAATTACTTTCCTACTCCCAGCTCCTTTTCTGTTTTCTAAAATAAGACAACCTCTTTATTAAACTCCTCAAGAGAGATGGGAGTCTGTCCTCCAGAGAAGAAGATGCAAAACGCTCTCCTGTGAGCAATTTCGCTGACTCATCCCCATTCCCCCCACCCCCATCCCTACAACCACCCTCTAAGAGCCAGGTCTACACCGACCCTGCCTGTCAGGTACACCGCCCGCACATAGGCGCGTGCGTGGTCCTGAGTAGTTGAGCGAATACGTCATCTCAACCCCCTGTTCTGCAGTTTGGGTTCTCTTCTCTCGTTTATCATTAATAAAAGAGGAGAGAAATTCTGCAGGAATTCGATAAATGCAAACTGGGATGTGGTATGACGCATTTATTAAAATACATCAGTGAAGACTGAAGACATTCCAAATTCCTCCCCCTGGCAGGCAAGACGCGCCCCACTTCAGCCTCGCCTCCAACCACTTCTGGCCCGTGGCCTTTCCTACCATCTGACTATCTCTTATCTAATCAACTGTTTCCAAAACACGTGGAGCACATTTCCTGCCCTGACCTCTGTGCCCGTCCGGCTCTCTCAATCTGCAGTGCCTCCTCAGAAAACTCCCTGATCACAGCCCCCGCCCACCTTACACAGGGTCAGGTGCGGGCAGCAGAAGGGCACCAGTGCACACTTTCGCACCAGAAGATCAGAGCAAATTACCTTAATTTCCTGCACACTTGTATCCACAACAGAATAACGCAGGTAACCTGGATACTAAACATTCCTACCATGTGTGTAGAAAAGGAAAGAACCGGAACTACTTGGTGAGACATGAATGACCATCATGCCTAATAAATTATAAACTCCTTAAGCAGAAAAGCTATCTTTTTTTTTTTTTTTTAACTTATTTGACAGAGATCACAAGTAGGCAGAGAGGCAGACAGAGAGAGGAGGAAGCAGGCTCCCCGCTGAGCAGAGAGCCCAACTCCGGGCTTGATCCCAGGACCCTGGGACCATGACCTGAGCCGAAGGCAGAGGCTTAAACCCACTGAGCCACCCAGGTGTTCCCAGAAAAGCTATCTTAAGTATATGTTACTCCTGACACTTTCAGAGAGTTTTGTACACTGTAGTCACAGAAAAATGAAAAATGAATGGGTGAATGGAAAATGAATGAATGAATGAATGCAGAGAAGAAAAGAGAAAAGCAGAAGTGGCATTGGAAAATACAGAGAAGCAAAATAAGAAAGCATTCAGGATTTGGGGTCCCTAATGTTTCCCTGTGGGGGGAAAGGCACTGCAGTTCAGCTACAATATTCTTTTTTGTTTTTTAATTTTTTAATTTTTAAATTTTTTTATAAACATATAGTATATTTTTAGCCCCAGAGGTACAGGTCTGTGAATCACCAGGTTTACACACTTTACAGCACTCACCATAGCACATACCCTCCCCAATGTCCATAACCCCACCACCCTCTCCCCACCGCTCTCCCCCCAGCAACCCTCAGTTTGTTTTGTGAGATTAAGAGTTTCTTATGGTTTGTCTCCCTCTTGATCCCATCTTGTTTCATTTATTCCTTTCCTACCCCCTTAACCCCCCATGTTGCATCTCCACTTCCTTATATCAGGGAAATCATATGATAGTTGTCTTTCTCCAATTGACTTATTTCACTAAGCATAATACCCTCTAGTTCCATCCAGGTCATCTCAAATGGCAAGATTTCATTTCTTTCGATGGCTGCATAGTATTTCATTGTATATATATATACCACATCATCTGTATCCACACATCTGCTAATGGACATCTGCACATGCCCCTTTGGATCACTACATTTGTATCTTTAGGGTAAATACCCAATAGTGCAATTACTGGGTCATAGGGTAACTCTATTTTCAACTTGTTTTCCAGAGTGGCTGCACCAGCTTGCATTCCCACCAACAGTGTAGGACGGTTCCCCTTTCTCCACATCCTCACCAGCATCTGTCATCTCTCATTTCCTGACTTGTTAATTTTAGCCATTCTGACTGGTATGAGGTGGTATCTCATTGTGGTTTTGATTTGTATTTCCCTGATGCCGAGTGAACTGGAGCATTTTTTCATGTGTCTGTTGGCCAACTGGATGTCTTCTTTGCAGAAATGTCTGTTCATGTCTTCTGCCCATTTCTTGATTGGATTATTTGTTCTTTGGGTGTTGAGTTTGCTAAGCTTTTTATAGATTTTGTATACTAGCCCTTTATCTTATAGGTCGTTTGTAAATATCTTCTCCCATTCTGTCAGTTGTCTTTTGGTTTTGTTAACTATTTCCTTTGCTGTGCAAAAGCTTTTGATCTTGATGAAATCCCAATAGTTCATTTTTGCCCTTGCCTCCCTTGCCTTTGGCAATGTTCCTAGGAAGAAGTTGCTGCAGCTGAGGTTGAAGAGGTTGCTGCCTGTGTTCTTCTCAAGGATTTTGATGGATTCCTTTTTCACATTGAGGTCCTTCATCCACACAAAGAAATGGAAAAATGTTCCATGCTCCTGGATTGGAAGAACAAATATTGTGAAAATGTCTATGCTACTTAAAGCAATCTACATATTTAATGCAATCCCTATCAAAATCCCATCCATTTTTTTTTTTCAAAGAAATGGAACAAATAATTCTTAAATTTATATGGAACCAGAAAAAACCTCGAATAGCCAAAGGAATATTGAAAAAGAAAGCCAAAGTTGGTGGCATTACAATTACGGACTTCAAGCTCTATTACAAAGCTGTCATCGTCAAGACAGTATGGTACTGGCACAAAAACAGACACATAGATCAATGGAACAGAATAGAGAGCCCAGAAATAGACTCTCAACTCTATGGTCAACTAATTTTCGACAAAGCAGGAAGGAATGTCCAGTGGAAAAAAGACAGCCTCTTCAACAAATAGTATTGGGAAAATTGGACAGCCACATGCAGAAAAATGAAATTGGATCAGCTACAATATTCTTAAAGATGTGATATGGAGATGCACAGTGGGGCAAAGGTTAACCCTGGGTGTAGCAGAGAAATGCTTCTAGGTGCAAGCAGAGAGCAAGACGGGGAATTTTGTCTTTTCAATCATGGAGGGAGTTAACAATTCCAACCCCTGGGTCATTCATAGAAACAAAATTAGTTGGTTCCTTTCTATGTGTGTCCTGGACTCCAATAAGAAGACACCTTTCCCCCACCTGGCTCCCAAGACCTCTTCCCCCAACAAAGGACTATCTGGCCTCAAATTCTTGCATCAACTTCCATTTGCTAGACTTTGAGTAAAGCACTATTGTCCCCTAGCATGCTTTTTCAACATGCAAAGATAAAGAATTGTTCATTGACACTTCCACAAAAGTAAATTAAGAAATCTATGACCTCAGCACCAGAAGAATCAGAGAGTAGTAAGAGAACAAGGGTACCAGGATCTAGATAAATGGAGGAGGATGAAATGCTACAAGGTGGAAAAGCACAGGACAGTCCCCTTCTCCATTCTTATCAATCCTCATCCCTGAACTGCTACTTCTAAGTAGGTCCGTCACACCCACAGCTTACATTGCCCTCTCTTCACTAAGAAGTGACTGGCTCCTCATGGCCCCTCTACTTCCAATCCAACAAGTTCAGAGGTGATCCATGTATGTCCCTTCCTAACACAGCCTATCCCACCTCTACATAGACCAGTCCTATTCTCCATTAAAGACTGGCATAAACACCATCTTTTTTTGATAAGGCTCTTCATTTAGAAACAATCTCTTTCTTTTGAGATAACACTTGAAGTTCATTTGTGCCTTGACAACACTTGTCACTCTCTACCTTGTACTCCTGCGATGAAGTTTCTTCCTCCCCATTTGGACTGTAAGATCTTTTTTACATTCATAAATTCTCTGGCAAAGTCTAGGCAGTGTTTTCTACATGGAAATGTTAGTTGCATTAATCAATGAATCAATCTATCAATGGAGAGAGAGAAATATTGGATAAGAATGGACTACTTCACAGTCATGATTAAGATTTACAAATGCCTCAGACCTGCTTTTGAAACTTTTGTCTGTATAAGAGCCCATGGAATTTTGCTGCATGCAGGGAATGATCAAGCTATTCACCTGAAAGATATTTTTAAAAACCATATAGTCCAGAACTTTTGTAAAGCTTTTAAAGTCACAGGAGGCTTATATATAAAAATCAAATTTCACAAACTTAAGAGATAAAGTTTTGAATAAAAATATATATACTCATGGAGCACCTGGGTGGCTCAGTAGGTTAAAGCTTCTGCCTTCAGCTCAGGTCATGGTTTCAGGGTCCTGGGATCAAGCCCCACGTTGGGCTCTCTGCTCAGCAGGGAGCCTGCTTCCCCCTCTCTCTCTCTGTCTGCCTCTCTGCCTGTTTGTGATCTCTGTCTGTCAAATAAATAAAATCTTTTAAAATATATATATATATATATATATATATATACACTCATACAATACACACACAACAAACAATAAGAAATTGATATATCTTAAAGTCAATAATATTAAGGGGAATTGAATTTTTAATTTATTTATTTGTTTATTAGTGAACACTTCTACAATATTCAGTACATGCCAGGCACTGTTCTAAACTTGTTATAAATATTAATTATTTATATAATTATATATACATTAAAATTCTAGGAAATAAGTATTATTATCCCTCATTTTACAGATGAGAAAATTGAGGTACAGAGAGTTTATGTGACTTCCCCAGGTCTGTGACTCATTACTCATAGGGTTCAGATTCAAACTCAGACAATTTGGCCCCAAAGTCCACACTCAAACTGAACAGGAAAGCTGTCATGTTTACTGTCATGATTGTTATTACTAGAAAAATAATAAAATGATACTGTAAATATTCTTTCCTTTTTTCTATGAATGATAAAGAGCAGATTAATATTTGTGACTGTAGATGACATTTATACTCAGTTTCCTACTGTAATAATCATTCTTGATTGAAGTTTTATGAGCCGAAAGAGTAAACAGGAATTAGGTTAGCCCATTATTTCATTACCATCCTTATAATTTAGAAGAACACTCACAAATTCATAAACCTGTTTAAAGTAACTCATGGATCCTTGTCAAGTTTCTCTGGAAATCAGGAGTTCCACAAAACACTGGAAAATGTTACTGGTCAATTAGGCTCTTTCAAGGCAGGTGATCTTTACACTATCATGGAAAGCTCTGTGAGCAGTTGTAGGGCCAGAACCTTGTCTTGTTTGTCTCTCTATCTCAGTATACCTAGAAGAGTGTGTGACATTGTATGTGTTCCTTGTGTTTCTTGAATTGCTTTTAACAATGTTTCTATGCGCTCTGTCTAAGGCTCTACAAAAATCCCAGTGTAGTACTAGTGAACGTCTGGAAAAAGAATCCCTAAGAACAGAAAAGAAAGCAGAATCCAAAGCCAGGGAAATCTAGCAAGGGAAATTTACTACCACATATAGAGGACTTTCCTTCCCCATGGGAAGCCAGCGGCAAGCATACCTTACCCCACCACATTATCACAAGCCCCTCACTGCTGACCAGCAAAAGGCAAATGGTCATACACCTGCCAAGAAGAGAACAAATCTCTGGAATGATGATAGAGACCATAAATTATCAGCAGTTACAGGAACTGTCCTAGGGGAATATTTCTTAGATACCATATTGGAGGTCAGGAGCAGGCAAAGAGGAGTGGGCTGGGTATACATGTTAACAGGCATAAATTCCCCAAAGCAAAGTGCATCTCACTAGTGTGTGTCTGTGTGCATGTGTGTGTGTGTAAGAGAGAGAGAGAAAGAGAGAGACAGCGAGATATAGGCAGAAAGAGACAGACGAGAGAAGGGAAGGGAGGGGAGAAGAGAGAGAGAGTACAACCCACCTAGATGACAGCCATATGGGACCCTGGGGTACCCATGCCTCCACTCCATTCAAAACTGTCCTGCCTTACAAATTGTTAGAGATGAAGTTCTACAATGAGTTATTCATAGACACTTGACACAATGAAAGGGGCCTCAACAGTCATCCAATACCTACTTTTTTACAGATTATGCTACTAGAGGAAATTATGATCTACTCCAAATCAAAATTAGACCAGCAGCAGACAAGAGCACGCAGCCCAGAGAAAATGGGAAGATGAGGACCATGGGGTTTGATCCAAGTGGAGCCCCGTTTTTCTGGTAAAGCAAACACTCTAGACAGAAGGAAGGCTTTAAGCTTTCTCCACCATTCCTGTGCCATACTGCTTAAGCCCCAGCCATTCCGCTACCTCCTTTCCAACTTCTGCTCCGTTTGTATACAATTTTTCCTAGTCATTACCTGTTAGGTTTTTTTTTTTTTTTCCTGAATTCATGTTTAAACTTTAATCTTCAGCAGAGATCGCCGACTCTCCCCTAGCTTCCATTCTGCCCTTTGCCTTTAGGCAAATACGACAGCCACATTGAGGATAACTTCTCTTGTATTTAAAATATTGTAGTTTGGGAATCTTTCTGTGTGATTTTGTGATTAGCAATGAGGAATATATATTTGGTCTTCATCTCTGTTCCTGGCACAGAGATCCTAAAACCTCAGTGAATTCCTAAGTGATAATGATGTCTTGTGTTATGTCAATAAGCCAACTTTTGCAAAGACCCTTAGTGGGTACAGGGGGCCACTAGAGGCGGGGGCATGATGCATGGGGGCGGGGCCTGGCAATTGAGATCAATCACCATCTGCCAATGGCTTAATCAGTCTTGCCTTTGTAATGAAGCCTCCATAAAAACCCAAAGGGACAGGGTTCAGAGAGCTTTGGGTTGGTAAACACATGCAGATTCAAGAGGAATGAGGCATACAGAGAGCATGGAATCTCGCCATCCCTTTCTCTATAGGTTTCCTTATACATATCTTCCATTGGGCTGATTCTGAGTCATATCATTTTATAATAAACTGATAATGTAGTAGGTGAACGTTTACCCGAGTTCTGTGAGTTATTCTGGCAAATTAATTAAACTCATTGAGGGGGACATGTGAACCTCAGTTCTATAGCCAGCTGGCTGGAAGCACAGGTGACAACCTGGACTCGTGATTGGTGTCTGGGATCGGTGGTGCGCGGTCTTGTAGGACCAAGCCCTTAACCTGTGTGATCTGACAGTATCTCCAGGTACAGAGTGTGAGAAGTGAGTTAATTGTTTAATGGTGTTGAAAAAAACACGCAATGGACTTTGTTATAGCAACTTAGCATTTACGCACCTAAAACAACATCCTAGGATATCCATGACAAATCAGGACTTTATTTAATCTTTTTGGTAACTGCATTTAATTATGTAACAATTTCAGTAAAAAATAGCCCAAATACCCATGAAACATCATTCCTATACCGCAGAAGCGTGAACACCTCACTTGAGGAAAGACTGATAGAAGGGAAGACAACACGAGTTTTGATTAGAGTAAGTGGCAAGGGCGTGGAGGCATTGAGAGAAGGGAAAGAATACTACACACATGAAGGCTACGTTCCCCAGAGGTAACGTTTGCCTTCCTCATCATCTCTAGCCTTGGGCAGGCCTGGGTTCTGCCACACCATCCAGGGAAGAGGGGAAGGCTCAGTCAGGACTGACAGGCCACAAGGGCTTACCTCCGTCTGTAAGATGTAAGATCACCAGCATCCCCAGCAACTGCCCAAATTGGGCCTTGAGAGCAGTGGGCGCCATTTTAGGGGGCTGTCATTGCACACGTGTTTGGCCAGCATCAGCTACTCCTCAGGCCCTCATTCTCCTTTCCCATATAGACCAAGGGGGGAAAGCACAGCATTCAAGAAACCAAGCGAGAAAGGCAATACCATCTGTATTTTCAAAGAAAGGCAACTCTTTTGTATGTTTTTCATGTTGGGCTTTCCTGTCCCCTGCCCTTGCTCCTACTCCCCAGGCAGCCCCTCTCCCCCAGGGGATGAGCATGAGAGGACACAGATTGGAAACACATGCGCCAGAAACCCACCTACCCTTGACCCACAGTGTGCCCACTGCCACCACTCCACATGGCCTCTCCCCTAACTTCACTGGTGTCTTGAAACATAAAAATGCTGTTTTGCCTGAGGCCAACTTGGAAGCAGAAGAAAATGAGTTTTTAAACTAATTTTCAGAAAATGATATTCATCATGTTAGCTGCCCATCTGGAATTATTTTTTTAAAAAAACATACAATGGCAGGTTTTACCTTCATCTCTATCGTTGCATTTGACCCCTGCACTGAGGCAGAACAGCATCGAGTCAAATAACTCTGTAACCTTTTCCTTAGAAGGTGGTTGTACAGGCTTCCTCCCCCCACAACCCCCTCCCAGCCCCCACCAAGGAGCACTTCCTTGAAGTATCCTTCAAGGCACTGTCAGTACAGACCCTAGATTTCCCTCCTCAAACCACAGTCACTCATCAGAGTAAACATATCAAAGCGAAATTTTTGAGTAACGACTTTCATATGTATGAGCAGGAAAATCTCATAATTTTGCACCCAAGCTAAGCAAAGTTGACTGAAAAACAAATCACCATGATTAGCAGAAAGGGTCCCAGACTTTAAGGTTGGGCAGACTTAGCTCGGCACTGGAGAGCTGGTTCAGCCCGAGAAAGTTAATGTAGATCTCTGAGCTCATATTTCATACGCTGGACAATAGAGATGATGACATCTTTCACATAAGGTCAGTGGGAAAATTAAATGGGGTGACATGTATAAACCTGAATGACATAATGCCTGACAGGTACAAGTTATCTTCTTCTGTCTTTCCCCTTCCCCCTAAAATAAGCTTATATGTTGAATAGCTTCAGTTGGAAGTACTGGGGGTGATTTTGATTTTGCTTTTTAAACTTTTCTATATTTTCCCAAAACCCAAAAGTGAGCATGTATTACTTTCCCAAAGAAGAACAAAGAAGTTATTTACAAAGGTAGAAATACATAGAAATACATAATCTCTATAAAGAAACCTACTTGTCTTGCCTTAAATTCATGTACTTTGTGTTTATTTTTTCCTCCCCAAACCAAACTTCAAACCCCTAACTTAGAGTAAATTATTTTCCCAACTGACAATAAAGATAAAGGCATTCCTCATAACAATGATGAAAGCAAGCTCTTCTATTTGTTTTACCCATTACATAAAATATACATAAGCAACAGATAAACTGTTAAAATTATCTATAAATGCAGTACTTTTTTCCACCAGAGGACAGAATAATGGTTTGGGGTATAGAATAGAGGAAGCAGTTTGGAATTACTGGTTTTTCAATTATATCTAAGTGTGTTAATGATATTTAAACATTTCACTGTCTTAAATTTTTTTTAATATTCTGATGAACAGTAGTAGTAACGTTCATGAACTACAGGCAGATTCAGAAGTACTCTTTCCTGGAGGTCCCACAATCTTAATACATATAAACTAGCACCCCACATGAAAAGCGGGACTTCAGGAGAGCAGTGCATCCAGAGGACAAAAAGTATCTGGCCTTTATGGTCATCATTCCCTGTGGTCTTACTCCATTATAATGGGAACAGGATGAATTTGGTCATACTTTGGTCCTGTTCTGCTATCACCTACAGAACTTGTTTTCTTAGAAGCTGATTGTAAATAATCTATATGCTATGTCACGAGTATTTGCATATTTCTGAGTTTTATCATAATTAACTGAAATTATTATCCCCCAGATATTATCTCCCTGGCAACTTTGTTGTCCTATACTTTGAGAGAGCTCCATTATATTTCAATTCAATTTCTTTTAGATATAGGTTAGGAAATTAAAATAAAAATGCATCAAAGCCACATGGGATTTATACCAGTAATGCAAAGACAGTTCAATATAGGAAATAATCAATATAATAAACCATTTCAAGAGTACAAAAAGGAAAATGGTACAAATATATCATGAATTCTGAAAATACATTTGATAATATTCAACATCCATCACTGGTAAAAACTTCTAATAGTCATAGGACCAGAATATCACTTCCTTAAAGTGATTTTTAACTTATGCTATGTGTTCAATACTAACCTGGCCTTCTGTCCCATGCTTTAGAGTCCACCCCTACCCTTCCAGTGCTGGACCATCCTCAGGATACCCAGGACCAAGGAATTCCCTGTCCAAATGTCCCCAAGCCTGGGGATATCTGGCGTAGCATAGTCTCTTTCCTAGCCTCATCCTCCAATGGACAGATCATCCCCACACACGGTGTACACATGCTGGGCCTGATGAAGACCGAAGAGTGGCTGTTTGCAAGAGGGAGGAAACAGGGCTCAGAGGTTTGGCTGAGGTGACCCAACACATGAGATGAACATTAGGCCTCTCCCTCTGGGTAAAAGCTAAGAAGGAGAGCAGACTGAAAGTGCTAAATTTCCCCCAGGCTGCTATATTTCAGCACAAACTGAAGAGTCCTGACATTCAGTATTTGAATCTGGATTCCAGATTTTTATAAAGGCTGTATTTCATGGTAAGTAATTATTTGACTTAACAGGTTTGACTTAATAGGTTTTAGCTTGATTAATAACCATAAAATATTTACAGATTTGTTACCGGGGTAGACTTGCATTTGGGCTCCTGTCTCAGTTCTTGGATATCAGGGCAGACCAGTGTGGCATAGTGCACTATAATAGAGGATGGCTTTATCTTGAGCCAAAAACCAGGGTCATGCCCCACATTGGGCTCCCTGCTTTTCCCCCTCCCTCTTCTTCTCCCCCAACCCCCACTCATGCTCTTTCTTTTTCATGCTTGCTCTAAGTAAATAAAGAAAATCTAAAAACAGAACAAAACAAAACAAAAACCAGGATCATGCACAATGAAGAAAAACAATTAAAAAATTTTATTTTAAAGAAGAAAAGTGACAATGTCCATTATCGTCACTAATTAACAGTGTTTTATAAGGATTAGCTAAAAATTAGATAAAAGAAAGAAATTGCAGACATAGACAATTGATAAGGAAAAGCAAAATATCAATATTTATAGGTGATACTGGAAAACCTAAAGGAATCAAATAGAAAAAAAGGATTAGAAATATTTGTTAAAGTTGGTTTAAATTGACTTGTAATAAATTCAATATAAAATTGGCTTCAGCCAATTAATGAATATTAGAAAAAATATACTTATAAGTGCATCAAAATGTAAAATATAAAGACATGGGGTAAATTTTAAATTTTCAACATCTCAAAATTTTGCCTTTAGGTAAATAAAAAAAACTTACAAGAACATTTATGACAATCCTGAAAAAAATAAAAATTAAAGAAACTGGCTCACTAGATATTAATATCTCTTCTAAAACCACTGTAATTAAAATAGCATGGGGTTTTCTCCATGAAGAGACAGACAGGGCAATGAAACAAAAGAAGGTATCCAGAAATAGACCAAAATGGATAAAGAAACTTAATACATGATAAAGGAGTCATTTCAAATCAATGGAGAAATAAGAGTGCTTGAGCAATGATTTTGGAATATCTTGTTGCAACAGCTACCTGGGGGAGCAGAAGTAGATGAAGAGCCTCAGTAGACTCCTAACTTTAAAGTAAATCCCAGAGAAATGAAATATGTTGATGTCTAAAATTATGCCATAATAAAGAAAAGAATACTGAAGAAAACTTGGGGATTCTTGTATCAGCTTGAAGTAGGAAGATCTTTCTTTTCTTTTTTTTTAAGTAGCCTCCAGGCCCAGCATGGAGCCCAGTGCAGGGCTCGAACTCACGACCGTGAGATCAAGACCTGAGCCAAGATCAAGAGTCAGACACTTAACCAACTGAGCCACCCAGGTGCCCCTAAGAAAGTCTTTCTAAGCAAGGCACAAAGGCTCCATGCATAAAAGAAAAGAATAAAAATTCTCACTACATAAAAAATAAAATTTAGCACAGGAAAAAAATGATAAAGTCAAACACACACACATATAATTTAACAAAGTTTTTTAAAAGAAAATGAAAACAATTGCCACACAAATGACAAGGGATTAATCTCTTTAATACATAAACTTACATAATGATGGGACACCTGGATGGCTCAGTCAGTTGAGCATCTCGATCTTCTTTCAGCTCAGGACATGATCTCCTGGGTCCTGGGATCATGCCCAGTGTGGAGCTCCCTGCTCAGCAGGGAGTCTGCTTAAAGATTCTCTCTCTCTGCCCCTTCCCCAATTTGTGCATGCGTGTACAGTCTCTCTCTTTCTAAAATAAATAAATAAATCTTTAACATATATATATATCAACTTACATAATGAATAAATTAATAAGAAAATAATTTAGGTCAGAGGAGCAAGATGTGGAGGAGTAGGAGACCTAAATATCATCAGGTCCCAGGAGTTCAGCTAGATGGTTATCAAACTATTCTGAACAACTACAAACCCAAGAGGACATCAAAGCGAAGAATAGCTGCAATTCTATGAACAGAAAAGTGACCACTTTCTGGAAGGTAGGATGCACAGAGAAGTGAATCCGAGTCGATATATGGAAGATAGACCACAGTGGGAGAGGCTGGCTCCCGGCAAGTGTGAGAGCAGTGGAGCACAAAATCAGAACTTTTAAAAGTCTGCTCCACTGAGGGACATCATTCCAGAGGCTAAGCGGGGGGTGGGGGGGGGGGGGGGGGGGGGGTGTTGGAGGGGATAGGGTGGTGGAGCCCTCGTGGGGACAGTGTGGTCTCAGGACTCACAGGGGTCACAGGAAGACCAGGGGTGTCTGAGTGTGGCAGAGCTCCCAGGTATCAAAGCATGAAGCCAACTAGAGAGACAGAGCTGAGGAGGGGGCTCTCAGCTCAGGGATTACCTTAAACCATGATCCAAGGCAGAGTCGGACCACTGCTCTTTGAGCAGGGACCCCACAGGTGGCGGATCTGGGGAGACTCAGATTGACTGCTTCTCTCTGAGGGCACACTGAGGAGTGGGGCCCCGAGCTCTCAGCTCCTCTGGGCAGGAGAGTGGGAGGCCGCCATTTCCCTTCCCGTCCTCCGGAACTCTACAGAAAGTGTTCTGGGAACAAAAGCTCCAGAAGGTGAACCCAAGCAGATTATTTAGCCCAGTCCCTGGCAAGGGTGATGCAATTCCACCTCAGGCGAAGACACTTGAGGATCACTGCAACAGGCCCCTCTCCCAGAAGATCAGCAAGAACATCCAGCTAAGACCAAGTTCACCAATCAGTGAGAACTGTGGAACTCCAGTGAGAGCGCCTGGGTGGCTCAGTTGGTTAGCCACTGCCTTCTGCTCAGGTCATGATCCTGGAGTCCTCAGATCAGTCGCACATTGGGCTCCGTGCTGAACAGGCGGTCTGCTTCTCCTGTTGATCTCTCTCCTCTCATTCTCTCTCTCTCCCTCTCAAATAAATAAATAAAATCTTTAAAAAAAAAAAAAAAAACTCACAGTGCCAGGGGACTACAGCACATAGAATTCATGGTTTTTTCCCATGATTCTTTAGTCTTTCAAAGTTAAATTATTTAAATTTTTATTATCTTACTTTTCAATTTTTTTAAATTTTTCCTCTTTCCTACTTCAACCCATTTTAACTATTTTATCTTATGAATACCTCTTTAAAAACCTTTTTTAATTTTAATTTTTATAGTCACATTCTATTCCTTCATTGTATTTTAACCTTATTTTTTTTAAAGATTTTATTCATTTATTTGACAGACAGAGACCACAAGCAGGCGGAGAAGCAGGCAGAGAGAGAGGAGGAAGCAGGCTCCCCACCGAGCAGAGAGCCCGATGTGGGGCTCGATCCAGGACCCCAGGACCACGACCCAAGCCGAAGGCAGAGGCCTTAACCCACTGAGCCACCCAGGCACCCCATACCCTTATTTTTTATATACACATAAGGTTTTCTTTCTTTAAAATTTTGGGATACAGCTTCTTCTAACGGACCAAAATATACCCTATATCTAGTGTATGGCTTTGTTCTAGTCTCCAGCCTGATCACATTCTCTCCTTTTCTTTTTTTTTCTTTTTTCAACCTTATCTTATCAGTTCCCTTTTTAAAATCCTTTTTAACTTTCATCTTTACAGTCATATTCTATCCCTTCATCATGTTTACCCTTATTTTTATATGTATATATAAGCTGGCGCAGCCACTCTGGAAAACAGTATGGAGTTTCCTCAAAAAGTTGAAAATGGAGCTACCCTACAAACCAGCAATTGCACTACTGGGTATTTACCCTAAAGATACAAACATAGTGATCCAAAGGGCCACATGCACCCAAATGTTTATAGCAGCAATGTTCACAATAGCCAAACTATGGAAAGAGCCTAGGTGTCCATCAAAAAATAAATGGATAAAGAAGATGTGGTGTATATATACAATGGAATACTATGCCGCCATCAAAAAAAAAAACACAAAATCTTGCCATTTGCAATGACGTGGATGGAACTAGAGGTATTATGCTAAGCAAAAAGTCAATCAGAGAAAGGCAATTATCATATGATCTCACTGATATGAGGAATTTGAGGAGAAACAAGACAGAGGATCATAGGGTAAGAGAGGGAAAAAGGAAAGAAGATGAAACCAGAGAGGGAAACAAACCATACAAAACTCTTTTTTTTTTTTTAAAGATTTAATTATTTATTTGACAGACAGAGATCACAAGTAGGCAGAGAGGCAGACGGAGAGAGAGGAAGAAGCAGGCTCCCTGCTGAGCAGAGAGCCCGACGTGGGGCTCGATCCCAGGACCCTGGGATCATGACCTGAGCCGAAAGCAGAGGCTTTAACCCACTGAGCCACCCAGGCGCCCCCAAACCATACAAGACTCTTAATCTCGGGAAACAAACTGAGGGCTGCTGGGGGGTTGAGGGAGTAGGGGTAGGGTGGTTGGGTGATGGACATTGGAGAGGGTATGTGTTATGGTGAGTGCTGTGAATTGTTAAGCCTGATGAATCATAGACTTGTACCCCTGAAGCAAATAATACATTATATGTTAATTTTAAAAAAAAGAAAAAGAAAAAGAAATAACTTAATAGAAAAAAAGGGAAAAGAATATGCAAAGAACATTCACAGAAAAATATGAAAACTCAATTATGAAAATAAATAATAATGAAATAAATATAATAAATATAAATATAATAAATATAATGAAATAAATAAATAAATATAAATATAATAAATATAATGAAATAAAAATGTTTAGCGTTCCACACTAGCAGATCGAAATTCAATATTCAACCAGTGATGCATGTGGAGTATATATTGTCTCTCATTGAGTCCACAATTCCAGCTCTAAAAGTTCACCCTGAAGACATGCTTAGCACATGAGCATGGAAACCTATGTAAAAGTGTATTCAATGTGCATTAGTAGTACCAGCAAAGGATGAAAACAACCTCAGTGCCCATCATCACAGAATAGTTAAATAAATATTGGTACCTTTATCCAACTGAATACAATGTGGACATTTTTTAGAATGCTAAGTCAAAATGTATGAATATAGAACTACACATCTTTAAAACATGTTGAAAGCAAAAAGAAAAGAATAAAGAGCATTTTGAGCTGCGCACATGCGCGTGTGTGTGTGTGTGTTTAAGCGTTATACAGTCATGTATATTAATTTGTGTCAGGCTATGATGTCCCCATACATTGACCTTGTCCTGTATTTTCTGTATCCTGATGCTTTCACAGCTGGAGCCTTGCTGATCCTGGACAGACAATCCCACCCAGGGTTAGCCAGTTCCTAAAGATAACAGACAAGTGCTCCATGAGTGTGTTTTCCAAATACAAACCAACTGATCCACAGCCCACACCCAACCACTTCCTTTATTGACTCTCATACTCCGGGCCATTATCCTCCTGCACTAATCACTCCAGGACCAGCTACTTAACAACTGAACACAGCCCCTGAGCCCTAGAGCCTGCGGAAATGATTCAAACAAGCCAGGCCTCGGCCTGCTCACCCTTCTTTGCCTTCCCATGGCAGCCGCAGCAAAGTTTCCCACCCGTAAGTCCTCCTTCTCCATCTGCCTTCTGACTGACCCCAGCGCTTCCCTGTGGGGCTCTCCAAGGCACGGTGTGGCCCCTCTCCTTAGAAACCATGAATAGCAAACTATGTCTTCAGTGGCGGTTGTCTCTTGTCTATTGACCTAAAGATACCCCAGATTTTCTATCTAGGCACTATATTTTAGAATACTCTACTCAATAAGAGCCCAACTTCTTGGGACATAGAAAGGGGAGACTCAACAGTAGGCACACACAGAGGAGTGAGCATGGCTGGCTGAGCAGGAGAGCAGAGCCCTTGTGGCACCCTTTGGAACATCTCCCCTGGCTTGAGATCAAGTGGGCCCCTAAAAGATTCAGAACAAGTCCCCTCTTCTTCCCCTCCCAGCCCCCAGCCCTATCATGTTCCCTGCTCTCCCCTCGGCTGAGGAACAGAGCTGGGCTCTCGCTCCACGCTCCGCCCCACACGCTCCGGGCTGGGAATGAGGCTCCAAATTATGTGCTCATAGCACTGTTCACTCCCCCACAAGCTGCACTTGGACACTCAATGCTATTGATATCACAGATATTATTTTAACAATAGCTTCCCAGATAATTAAGCCAGCGAACATCTCTGCCTGGGGAACCATAGGCAGGGTCTGTGAGAGGGTGGGACAGGGGTGACTGAACATACCCACACTATTAAAAGAGGTGAGAATTAGCAGAGGTATTTAGAGGGATTTCCAAGAGTTGTTAAAGGTGATCAAAGCCTTTTCTTCCTCAATAAGACCTTAATTGTGCTGAGAGCTACCACAATTAAGCAGTGGGTAGCAAATAAAATGCCCTTGCTCTTTGCAAAGTGAAGCAAGGAAATTGTGAAACTGGGTTTCAACAAGCAAGTCTGTCAGACTCCTGCCAGCAAAGTTCCCAGAGCACCGGATTCGGCGGCAGTGCAAGTTCGGAGACAAACACGGCCCGCGGTGCCCACTTTCAATCCTGGAAGCTAAGAGCAGAAAGGTCCAGGAGAGACCCTCATCAAGGCTTTCAAACTACCAGTGGGCACAATGGGGCCCAAGAGATGAAGTGACATGGCTGAGGTCACACAGTGAGGGAGCGGCAGAGTCATTACAAACACCCATCCTGCAGCCTGTGTCCAGAAAGGTGGGCATTTTTGAGTGGGGGCACTTTGAACCTCAGAGCTCTTTCCTCTCTCACCCCAACCCACGTGCTCCCATTCCCAGGTCCTTCCCCCAACACCCATGGCCAGGCAGGCCGGGCTTCTACTTGGCCTTCATGATATAAACAGGCAGGGGTGCCTGGGGGGGGGGGGGGGGGGGGGGCTCAGTCATTAAGCGCCTGCCTTTGGCTCAGGTCATGATACCAGGGTCCTGGGATCGAGCCCCACATTGGTTCCCCTGCTCAGCAGGATGCCTGTTTCTCCTTTCCCCACTCCTCCGGCTTGTGTTCCCTCTCTCTCTATGTCTCCTCTGTCAAATAAATAAATAACATCTTAAACAAAAAAATTATGTAGACAGGCAACCCTCTCCTGGGAAGCTAAGGGGACACAGCCAGTTCTGGGCTCTCAGTGTGGTCACATCTCCTCACTAGTCTCTATGGTGCCCGACCCAAGCTGCTCAGAGGGCTGACTCGGACTTTGTTACCTTTGAATTCTTGGACCTATTTCCCTAGTTCCCACTGTGCCATCTGAATTGTCCGACAAACCAGCATTTGCTAATCAACTAGTGAATTACAATGATCAATTTAATTCCTTGGCAAATTTTAAAAAGAAAAAATATGCATGCCTACACCACCACAAGGTGCCCGGACCAGGCCACTACGGGAAAAACACCAGGACCAGCCGGCTTTGCATGCCTTCGAATGGGTCTTTCCTGCCTGGAAATAGAGGGAAGTCTCGTTCCTTAACCCAGAGGAAATAATTACATGTAGAATCCATAGTGTGTATTTGTCTAATGCTTACCTGATCTAACAGAACGGAACTTATCTTTGCTTAAAGCTGGGCTTTCTATGACCTATGCTGAGGGACAAAATTCAACGGAATACATTTTGAAGATTTTATTGGCTCTATTCAATGATTCATGAATTAGACATCATCTAGTCTAGGAGCTAGAAAGGTGTTCCAAGGAGCTATACAAAATCAAAGACTTTTACAGGCAGAGGAAGCAGGAACAAGGAAGTTATACTAGACAAAAAAAACACCATGTTGATTGTTTCAAAGTTACTTTCCTTTAGGGGATCACAGGGGTCAATCAGGCAGATCACCTCACTAGTGCTCGTCAGGCAGTTTCTGATAGACTGGTTTAAGATTCCATTTTTGGAAGAGCCAACACTACAATTAAGACTCAGTTTGGTGAATTGGGACTTAGCATAAGTGACTCCATTTTGAGCCTGTTGTCTTGTTTTTAACATATAAAACAAAATATTCATCCCTCTCAGGTAATGTCAGCGTAGTGGAAAACTTTAGGGGAAACACTGTCAGATTTTACTATTGACCCAACGTTGGTATATCACAAAACTGTTTCTTGAACCCTGGATTATTCCTTGGGTGTTGTTTTCTAAATTGAAATAATAGATATTTTTAAAAACAATTTATCATGAAAAAAGTTATCATAATGATTCTGCCAAAAAATTAAACACCTAGTCTTTAGTGCACATTTAAAAAAAAAAAAAAAAACTATCTCTTTCTCCATCATAGCAACACACCCTGTAGTCTTTGAAAGCACAGCCCTCCTGCATTTAACTCTTGGACTCTTGTTCCTTTAGGAAAACATTAGCACCACAACCACAAAGAACTGAAAACTTGAAAGGAGCTTTAGCACCCTGGACAATATTTGCCTTCATTTCAAATCAACTTTGTCTATTTGCTTGAAAGGAAAAGGGTAACACTAGCTCCCTGTAAACAGTGAATACTGAAAGCTTATTTTCTCCATTTTTCTTTTATTTCTAGAAGAGTTAAAGCAGGGCCTATATTCCTCCTTCGGAGACAACACCCAAAAGCAAGAGCATAACACTCTGTCCCGATTCCTAAAGAGGTCATTCTTCCTCTGCTGTCTTCTTCACAAGAGGCGTCTGTTACTGTCATCCCTGCTGTGACCTTTGGAGACCAGAGAATGGACAGATTCCAAATGCAGACACTGCCTTATCTAAATGAAGATGCAACTTGTGCTCTTCCTGAAAGACAAGGACAATTCCCGAGACATCCACATGACCCATCTCTCCAAAGGAGCAGAGAACAATTAACACTTTGCACAGATGTGACAGAAACAAACCTGAGTGGGTTGATGCTGCCAGTGTGGGGACAGATGAGTGCAAATCGTCACTCGCCATGCTAAGACCACCCACAGACCTACATTTCACCTGTCCCACTGTAGAGATCGGCCACAGCACCGCAGGACTGGGGTTAATTATACTTACAACCCCTCAAAAAAAGGAAAGAGTAGCAAACATATTAAGAGATTAAAATTCACCCTTCTCTTATCTTCAGACATACAGCAGAAACTTCCATTAAAGGGAGCATGGGGTTGTTTTAAAAGTCTGGATCTGAGACTTTGCAATATCAGGTTTGATTCCTAGCTCCTCTGCTTACTAGCTACATGATGTGGACAAGATGCCTACCTTCCCAAATTTCCATTCCCTTTTCCATAAAGGGAGCATACCTGTTCCACTTAGTTCACAGGGTTGTTGAGTTGTCCGAATGGAACAAGGATGTAACGTGCCTTCCCCTAGTAGCACTCCACAAATGATCATCACTGCTATACAGCCATCTACTGCTAGATGCCTCTGGATGAGGTCTTGTTGCCGCCAAATGCCTCTGCACCCCAGGCGTGGATAGAGTGACCACAAATGTGAGGCTTGGGAAATCTTGCCCTAAGGGACGTGGTCAAGAAATCACTGAAGTTCTGAAGGGCTTTGCTTCATCTTCTTACTTGGTGTGGAGTCTTGGGCATATGACACAACTTCTTAATTTCTTTGAAAACCCACTGGTGACTCAAAGAGAGGACTAGAGGGTGTGACCCAGAGTCTGGGCCAGGCTGACTTCCACCCTGGAGGCCAACACTAAAAGTACCAAATTCAACCTGCATGTACAAATCCATCTTTATATACCAAGCCTCAACAAGATGCAGATTGAAAGTAAATGTCTGGGGTCTCTTCTTTGTACCCACTTCCCTGGGTTACATCTGAATATTGAGTTACTCTGGTGGGTCTTAGAGAGGCCCACCAACCATGTGGAAAACCCCAGAATCGTGGGTCTGGAAGAAACCTCAAACATCAACTCCACTCTGCAACAGAATATCCGTCAATGGCTTCCCAAGACACTCAAGACAAGGTCAAAATGCCAACCACACCATGCGCAACCCTCCACCTGGCCTACATTTTCCTTCACATTCCATAATCCAATCCCAACTTCTTTGTTGCTGCAGAACCTCCACCAGTGCTGCCTGTCTGTCTGCAATGCCTCTCCGTTCCTTCTCACCCCTATCTCTTCCTGGCCAGCTCCTCCTCTTCCTTCAGTTTCAACCTAATCTTCCTTATTTTCCTTCTCAACCTAAACACCTTTCCTCAAAGCCTCCCCTGATTCCTCAAATGGTTACATATTTGCATAGCACCATATATTTCCCACCTAAAATGCATCACCCTAAAAGTATTCTTTTAATGTAGTCTAAATTCCAAAAGGACATGAACTATCCCTGATTCATTCCCATAGTCTCTCATTTCTTAGCACACGTCTTGGCACACACTAAACACTACATGAACAATTAGTACATCAGGCTGAACCATCTGGTCTACCTTCCTCATGTGGCAGAGGACTGTGAAGGGGAACCAGACAGGTGAAGACACTCCTCTAAAACCAACATACATCTTAGGTTGCAGCCAAGAATTAGACCCCAGGTCCCCCAACGACCAGTCGAGGGTCCTTCCCCTGCCACCCTCCCCCTTTCTGCCAGGACTTAACTCCCATTTGTCACAACCTAGACACCTAAACAAGATTTATTCCAGACATGGATCATGGTTTAATTTGGATTGTCTGACATCCACCTTCTCCACTCCGTGCAAGGGTGAAATGAGAAGACTGCTATTTCTCAATCCCTTACGAGCATGCTGGGATTCTTATTGGGACATCACACCGTTGAGCACACAGCTAGCATGTAGGGGCACACACTACCCCACTGCTTTGTTCAGTGCCTTCGAAAAGTTAATGCTACATGACAATATCCTTTTGGTGTAACTGTTGAAATGGCCTTCTTTCCCCAGTGAGGAAACATCCCAAATGAGTGCAAGGTTCCCTCCAGTGGTGTCATTTTCAATGAAGCTTGCCCGTGTCATTTGCAGTTAGAGGTTCATTGGTCAGAAGTGTTTTCTAGAGATGCGTACAATGGAAGCCATTAGACAGACACTCAGAGCCGCCAGCTAGCCCAAAAGTTTAATCCACTATATTAGCTGTAATGATGCTAGGCAGCTGCTCACGGAGAAGAAAGCTGAGAAAGCAACAGAGGGCCAGCCTGTACCAACACCCTCACATGAGGCTTTAACCTGAGCCCCAGTGCTGGCTGTAATATATTATAGCATCAATAATCTCTTCCAGATTACTGAAAACACCTTTCAAATCCTTTAGATAATGAAAGGATCTGAAAAGACTGCTCAGTAAGCCTGTATGCCTCTGCAGTAAGTTACTAAAGTGGAATTCTATCATTACTTTTTATTTTTGCTTGCGGGGTGGGCGGGGGGAGGAAAGGGGACCTGGGAGCTCAGCTTGGCAGTCTAGGGACAACTTTCAGGATCATCTCTCCTGGCTGGAGAGATGGACAGTTTCATCCATGAGTCCCAGAGAATGGTGACATTCTTCTTTCAAAGGCACTGGGTAGTCTAGGAATCCTCATCTCCACAACCAAAGTCATCAAAAATAAATTAGGACTTAAAAAAAAAAAAAGGAGGTCATTACCAAGGGCCCCAACTTCACACTTGTTCATCTGATGAGTTATAGCATGTCATCGGGGCCAGTAAGTCTGTGATAGAAGCAGCCCATGCAAGAGCTACGGTACAAATTACAGTCTTTGATCCCAACTTGCCCGTTAGACCGGAAAACTAGGCTTGCTCTTTATATTTTATACCTCCAAATGTTTCTGAGTGACGAGATGAGAAAGTGTATTGAATCCTTCGGTTCTCTCTTTATCTGTCTCTAAATGGGATCTTAAGGACTTTGTGTGCTTACCTCGCCTTTTATCCAGCCTGCAGTGTGACTCATCTGCAAGCACAAATTACCTCGCTCAAGTATTCTTAGGAGAAATAATTAGCCACGTGCCCCTCCCCCGCACACCCTCCCGCATTCCTCCGGAGGCCCGGATGCCTGACATAAATCATTTAGTCCTGAGCCCTCGCACACACCTTTCCCACCGGATTCCATAATTGGCAAAGTAGTTGCCAACTGGGTTTAAAGTGATTTGAAATTGTTTTCCATCCAGTCTTGCTGATAGCAAAAGGTTTCCCCTTTACCTCAAGCATGAGTTACAGTAACATGATTGAGTGTAACCAGTTACTCAGTTCAAGCTGTGATTCTGATACAGTATAGACAATATGAATTCCCCAGAGCTCAGTGAGGCCATCTCAATGGTCCGTTTAAGTCCAATTCAATTAGACTCACTATGGTTCTTAGACTTTCTTAGGTATGTGTGCAGCAGCCCTCAGGGTTGAATGTGAGACTGGTATTCATCTAGGACTTTTAAATTAGGTCTCAGGTGTCATCATTCTAAATGAATTATTACAGTGGTGTGTTCACACTGCTGTAGTTGAAGTTATGTTAGCATCTCCTCTCAACCATTTTAATCCACTGTGGAACCCAACTTGTCATGTAAGGTCTCTGCCAGAGGGTGACTTTTTCCTTGAAACCGGGTTTTTAAAATAATTGGTCTACCAAGTAAACACTGTGATATGCATTTTTTGATGGCGTGGAGGAAAAACCACCTTCATTTATTTGGGTTTTTTTCTTTTGTTGTTTGTTTGTATATTTGTTTTACTTTGCAAATGAGCACATGAAAAAAAAATAGCTATCTTAATATTGAATTTTCTCTCATCTAATACTTGGAGTCTTCGATGCATCCCTGGTTGGAGGTGCGGTGGGTGAAGGTAAGACCTAAAAGTTAATCTATTGATAAGATTTCTTTTTTCAGAATTTCCTGTGGTCTGCTTCTATAAGCTCTCCTTTTGGAGCTTCGACTAACATATTCTCCTTTCTTTTAATTTCCCGGGTTTTATATGAGCCCCAGCCATGACATCAGCAAGCATGTGGGAACATCTGTCAGTGTGTAGCTATTTCAGACACATTAAAAAGTACATGCTCGTCTCCCTGTGCTAGAGTTGCTTAACAAACCATAGCTTGGAGCACGGTGACAGTGACATTCACCCCATAGTAGAGGGATCAGCCTGCCTAGTGGAGAGAGCAGCCGACGCATGTATCATCAATAACAAATCACATGCTGGGGAGAAAATAAAATAATTACAGGACCTACTTTTCTTTACTTAGGCAATTCAGGCACTGTGGCAGTGTTCCAAGTTCCCAAAAACCAAGGGGTTGCGGTAATCAACCTCACTCTGAAAATGTATGCAAGAGAGGGTTTAAAACAACAGAGCCATGAAATTCAGAACAGAGTGACAACAGGTGAGCAGATTAAATGGGGCACTAATTGGGTAGTTTATAAATCAGAAACACAGAATGCGAACATATTCAGGGCTTATTATTTGTTTCCGATGAAATAAAAGCTGAACTGGCAAATTGACTGATGTCTCTATATGCTGTTTCTGTGATTTTCTCTGTGGCTTTTGTCTATATGCTGTCTCTGTGATTTTCTCTGTGGCTTTTGTCTATAACACATAAAAAGGAGGCGATATTTTGCAGTTCTATGGTAAATTTGAGTGCTATGTCTGAACTGTCAAGTTCCAGTCCTCCAGCCACTCAAGACACCTAACATATGCAAGGACAGTATAATGTTCTATCCATACACAAAGATGAGTTTATTTTTAGTTGTCACTATGAAGTCTTAAGCAAAACCATGTTAAACCTCATAGTTAACCTATCAAACACATGAATGCTAGAGTGAGTAGTAGAAGTATCCCCCAGATGCCTGAAGTGACCGTAAAAGTGGAGGAAAAATGCTAACTGGTTTTAGTGTTGAAAATTAGCTGCTGCAGATTTAAGTGTATGCTCTGGCTGTTTCATAAACGCATTGTTTAAGAAGTTGTCTACATTAAGAATAATATTCAACAAGTCGATCTTCCCTGACTATTTGGCCTTGAGGTTTCCCCCAGATCTGTTCCGTCTCCTCATCATGTTCAGATCTCAGCTCAGAAATCCCCAAAGACCTCTTTCCTGAGCACTCAGGCCAATGCTGTCCCCTTCCTGCTGTCACATTTTGTACCCTCTTTCATATTCTTTGTGAACTGATTACCTGGAATGCTTTGTTTATTTGTTTGCTGTTGAATACTGTCTCTTCCCCTATTAGAATTTGGGCAGGAAATTTGTCTTTTTTACCTCTGTATCCTCAATGCCTAGCTTGTGCTTCATACACAACAATAAGAGAAGGAAGGAAGGAAGGAAGGAAGGAAGGGCACACACACATACACAGACATACTCACACTCAAAGGGTGATAAGAATTCAAGTCAAACTATCCTGACACAAAGTTATCCATGCTTTACAGATGTGAAGTATGGATCTAGTCCTCAAAGGAAGAATTATGGGTCTAGGGCACCTGGGTGGCTCAGTGGGTTAAGCCACTTCCTTCAGCTCAGGTCATGATCTCAGGGTCCTGGGATTGAGTCCCGCATTGGGCTCTCTGCTCAGCAGGGAGCCTGCTTCCTCCTCTCTCTCTGCCTGCCTCTCTGCCTACTTGTGATCTCTCTCTGTCAAATAAACAAATAAAATCTTAAAAAAAAAAAAAAAAAGAATTATGGGTCTAGTCCTCAAAGGAAGAAGGTATTATCACATATCGTCAGAGAATATGTAAATAATGTTATAAAATAATGTCCGAGGCTAGTCAAAGAACAAAAGGAATAATACGGACCACTCGGTGAGGCAGAACTGTGAATTCTTAGGTTGTCAGCTTGGTTTCCATAGTGTTGGAATCGGGCTGGGTTTCCATATGTAGCCAAAACTAAGTGCCCTGTAGACACCATGAACATACAAGAAGTCAGCCCTGTGGGGATTTCTAATTCCAGCATTATAGGAGACTAGCTATCTCAGAATAGAACCCTGAAAATGCTGAATAAATTATAAAACCATTGTTTTAATTGTAGTAAAATACACAACACATTACACCGCTAACCATTTTCAAGTGTACATTTCAGTGGAATTAAGTACATTCACGGTGTTATGCAACAGCACCACCATCCAACTCCAGAACGTTTTCTTCATCCCAGACTAAAATTGTGGACCATTAAACTCTCCATCTCCCTCTCCCCTCAGCCCCTAGGAACCACTATTCTCCTTTCTGTCTCTATGAATTTGACTACTCTATGTACATCATATAAGTGGGATTATACAATATTTGTCCTTAGGGTGACTATCTTCTTTTACTTAGTATAATGTCTTCAAGATGCATCCATCCTATAGCCCATGTCAACATCGCCTTCCTTTTTAAGGCTTAATAATATTCCATTATATGTCTGTACCACATTTTGTTTATCCAGTCACTATTGGTAAACATTTGGTTGTTCCACCTTTTGGCTACTGTGACTATGCCACTGTAAACATGGGTGTACAAATATCTGCTTTTAATTCTTTTGAGTACATACTCAGAAGCCCTGCGACCAGCAATTTTTTGAGAAATTACTGTAGCATTTTCCATAGTAGTTGCCATGTTTTACCCTTGCTGTAGTGCCAAAGTCCTGATTTCTCCACAGCCTCAACACTTACTATTTGCTAGTTGTTACTTCCAGATAATAGTCCTCCTATTGGATCATACTTTGGATTTCCATTTCCCTGATGACAAGTAATGTTGAGCATCTTTTCATGGGCTTTCTGGCCATTTGTACATCTTCTTGAGGGAATATTTAAGTTCTTTGCCCACTTTTTTGTCAGGTTGTTTTCTTGTTGAATTGGACAAGTTCTTCATATTTTTTAAAGATATTATAGACATGCATATATAACACATACATATATATAAGATACATTATATATTCTTTATAAACTATCAGGGGTACGATTTGTAAACATTACTCTCCTTCTGTGAGTTGTCTTTTCATTTTGTTGATCGTGTCCTTTGATGCACAGAAGTTTTTAATTTGGAGGTAGCAAAACACATTTTTTTTTTAAAGATTTTATTTATTTATTTGACAGAGAGAGATCACAGTAGACAGAGAGGCAGGCAGAGAGAGAGAGAGGGAAGCAGGCTTCCCGCTGAGCAGAGAGCCCGATGCCGGACTCGATCCCAGGACCCTGAGATCATGACCTGAGCCGAAGGCAGTGGCTTAATCCACTGAGCCACCCAGGCGCCCCTAACATTTGCGATCTTTTCTCAAGGTCCGCACTGACCTCTACCTCTGAAACTAATAATATGCTATATGTTATTTATATATGCTATATGTTAATTATTTATATATGCTATATGTTAATTAATTGACTTTAAATTTAAATTTTTTTTTAAATAAAGCATTGAATGTACAAGTAAATTTGAAAAAAACAGACATTCTTTACAATTACAGAGAGCATTTTAGGCTACTTTGACAGAAACCAAAGAAACCTGTATTTATTCAAACTTTATTCACTCAAAAATGCTTATGTGGATATTGTTGTAGAATTATTGCACAATATATGTAAGTCAAATCATTTAAACTCTTACAGTGTTATATATCAATTAGATCTCAATAAAACTGGAAAATTAATTCAAAAAAGAGAAATCTCAGACTCAGAAGATAATCAAGTTTGAGATCACCATTTGCCTAGGGGATACATGCACTTTCTTGGATGCTTAGATCTTAAGTCCTACCCACCTGTGGGTGGCACAAGAGGAAAAAACACCTGAAGCCAAGTAAACAGGAAATGTACCTAAAAGTTGAGACTCCCCCGGGGTGCCTGGGTGGCTCAGTTGATTAAGCATCCAGCTCTTGGATTCAGTTCATGTGATGATCTCGGGGTCCTGGGATTGAGCCCCATGTCCAGCTCTGCACTCAGTGAGCAGTCTGCTTGAGGATTCTCTCCCTTGCCCTCTGTCCCTCTGCCTTCTCCTGCTCTCTCTTTCTCTCTGTCTTTCTAAAATGGATAAATAAATCTTTAAGAAAAAAAAAAAGTTGAGACTCCCCAAACTTGACACCCTCGGGGGGTGTATTTTTTAAAAGGTTTCTGAGAGGGCTGCATGTCTCAGTCTTATCTCTGGTTAGAACATAAAAAAGAAGATTCTCCCCCAGTAACTACTAACCATAAGCCCATTTTCTTGCATTTTCAGGGCCAGAATTCATTACTGCTAGAGCCCAAGAAAACTTAAGCCAAAACTTTGCTTTGAAGTGGTCTTGGTTGAAGAATCCACAAATCCACACTGGCAAAACACAGTTTAGACCTTAAAGAACAAACAAAATTACAAAGAACAGGAGATCCCCATCACTGGAGAAATGAGAAAACAAATACCATAAGCAGGAATCAGCAGGAATGGCAAAGCATAGATACTGGAACCACAAACCTGAAGATTTTGAAATAGAAACATAGTGACTAGAAACTAAATATGTTTACATGGTTTTTTTTTTTAAGAGTTTATTTATTTATTTGACAGACAGAGATCACAAGGAGGCAGAGAGTCAGGCAGAGAGAGGGAAGCAGGCTCCCCACTGAGCAGAGAGCCTGATGTGAGGCTCGATCTCAGGACCCTGGGACCATGACCTGAGCTGAAGGCAGAGGCTTTAACCCACTGAGCCACCCAGGCACCTCTGTTTACTTGTTTAGAGAATATTTGTAATGTTTTCAAAATTATGATGAGGATTAAGATAGTATCGGAAATCCCCAATAAGCTCAGGAAAGAACCAAATAGAGCTTCTAAAATGCAAAATTGAAATGGAGTGAGAATGAAGGTCAATAGATGGGTAGAACTAATGAAGAAAGTGTATGGAAACTTGCAGAGCAAGATGAATAAATTTCCAAGGATACTGCACAGAACGAAACAACAACAAGGAAAATATGAGACGGTTCAGATAGAATGAGATCTAAAATCCAATCAGAGTTTCAGAGAAAGAAATTAGAGAAAATGAGCGAGAAACAAATACCCAGAAATGGGGAATATCTACCACCCTTCAGATTCAAGAAGCCGTGTGAATCTCAAAAAAATAAACACAAATAAAATTCATGAATCACCATTTCTATACACCAATAAGGAAGAAGCAGAAAGAGAAATTAAGAAAGCAACCCAATTTGCAATGGCACCAAATATAATAAACCTAACCAAAGAGGTGAAAGACCTGTGCTCTGAAAACTATAAAACTGATGAAAGGAATTCAAGATGACACAAAGAAATGGAAAGACATCCCATGCTTATGGATTGGAAGAAAAAATATGGTTTTAAAATGTCCATGCTATGGAGCACTGGATGTGGTGCAAAAACAATGAATTCTGTTATGCCGAAAAGAAATTTAAAAAAAAAAAAAGGAAGGAAAATCCACTGACAGGTTATATGATTGACATTCACAAAACCAAGAAAGGACAGAGCTATGATTCAAAAAAGTTTTGTCTGGGGGCGCCTGGGTGGCTCAGTGGGTTAAAGCCTCTGCCTTCGGCTCAGGTCATGATCCCAGGGTCCTGGGATCGAGCCCTGCATCGGGCTCTCTGCTCAGCAGGGAGCCTGCTTCCTCCTCTCCCTCTGCCTGCTTCTCTGCCTACTTGTGATCTCTATCTGTCAAATAAATAAATAAAATCTTTAAAAAAAAAAAAAAGTTTTGTCTGACTCCAGATATTACAATTTTAAGTATAAATATTTCTTATGAATCAATGCCCTAAACAGAAATAACAATTATCTCTGGGTATATAAATATTTCTTCTTTGCATATATATGCATTCATTCCTCCCCCCATGATGCATATATTGCTTGTGTTTTAAAAAGTGAATAAATAAACATATGATACACACACACACACACACAAAATGTCCATGCTACCCAAAGCAATCTACGGATTCAAAGCAATCCCTACTCAAATACCACTTGTGTTTTTCACAGAGCTGAAACAAACAATCCTAAATTTTGTGTGGAAGCACAGAAGACCCCACATAGTCAAAACAACCTTGAAAAAGAAAAACGAAGCTGGAGGTACCACAATTCTGGACTTGAAATTGTATTACAAAGCTGTAGTCATCAAAACAGTATGGTACTGGCACCAAAATAGACACATAGATAAATGGAGTAGGACAGAAAACCCAGAAATGGACGCATACACTATTTGGTCAATTAATCTTTGACAAAGTAGGAAAAAATATCCAATGAGAAAATGACAATCTCTTCCATAAGTGGTGTTGGGAGAACTGGACAGTCACATGTAAAAGAATGAAACTGGATCACTATCTTACACCAAACACAAAAATAAATTAAAAATGGATTAAGGGGGAACACCTACGTGGCTCAGACAGTTAACCATCTGCCTTTGGCTCAGGTCATGATCCCAGGGTCGTGGGGTGGAGTCCTCCATCCGACTCCCTGCTCAGCAGGGAGCTTTCTTCTCTCTCTGCCCCTCCCCCTGCTTATACTTTCTTTCTCTCTCTCTCCTTCTCCTTCTCTCTCTCTCTCCCTCTGACAAATAAGTAAATAAAATCTTTTTTAAAAAAGGATTAGGGGGCACCTGGGTGGCTCAGTGGGTTAAAGCTTCTGCCTTCAGCTCAGGTCATGATCCCGGGGTCCTGGGATCGATCCCTGAGTTGGGCTCTCTGCTCAGCAGGAAGCCTGCTTCTTCCTCCTCCTCCTCTCTCTCTCTCTCTGCCTGACTCTCTGCCTACTTGTGATCTCTATCTGTCAAATAAATAAATAAAATCTTTAAAAAAAAAAAAAAGGATCAGTGACCTAAATGTGAGACCTGATCATAAAAATCCTAGCAGAGAGCACAGGCAGTAACTCTGTCATCGGTTTAGCCACTTTTTTCTAGATAGGTCCCCTGAGGCAAAGGAAATATAAGCAAAAGTAAACTATTGGGACTATATCAAGATAAAAAGCTTCTGCACAGTGAAGGAAATAATTAACAAACTAACAGGCAACCTATGGAATGGGAGAAAATATTTGCCAATGACATGTCAGATAAAGGGCTAGTATCCAAAACAGATAAAGGACTTTTAAGACTCAAATCAATACAAAAAAAAAAATAATATCTAATAATAATCCAATTTAAAAATAGACAGAAGACAGAAAGAGACATTTCTCCAAAGACATCCAGATGGCCAACAGACACAAGAAAAGATGCTCAACATCACTCATCATCAGAGAAATGCAAATCAAAACTACAATAAAATATTGCATTACACTTGTCAGAATGGCTAAAATCAAAAACAAAAGAATAAAGTGTTGGAGAGGATGTGGAGGAAAAGAAACCCTCTTGCACTGTTGGTAGAAATGCAGACTGGTACACTCACTGTGGAAAACCATATGGAGTTTCCTCAAAAAGTTAAAAATAGAACTACCTTATGATCTAGCTATTGCACTACTGTGTATTTACCCAAAGAATACAAGAACACTGGGGCACCTGGGTTGCTCAGTGGGTTAAAACCTCTGCTTTCGGCTCAGGTCAAGATCTCAGGGTCCCGGGATCGAGACCTGCATCGGGCTCCCTGGTGAGCGGGGAACCTGCTTCCCTTCCTCTCTCTCTGCCTGCCTCTCTGCCTACTTGTGATCTCTGTCTGTCAAATAAATAAATAAAATCTTTAAAAAATAAATAAATAATTTTCTAAAAAGGAATACAAGAATACTAATGCAAAAGGATACATGCACCCTGATGTGTATAGCCGCATTGTTTATAATTGACAAGATATGGAAGCAGGCCAAGAGTCCACAGATTGAGGAATGGATAAAGAAAAAGTGGAACGTGTGTGTGTGTGTGTGTGTGTGTGTGTGTGTGTGAGAGAGAGAGAGAGAGATGGAATATTATTCAGCCACAAAAAAGAATGAAATCTTGCCATTTGCAACAACATGGGTAGAGCTGGAAAGTAAAATGCCAAATACAGTAAGTCAGCCAGGGAAAGACAAATACCATGTGATTTCATTTATATGTAAAATTTAAGAGAGAAAACAGACAAGGAGAAAAAGAGAGGGAGAGACAAACCCAGAAACAGGCTCTTAACTATAGAGAACAAACTGATGGCTACCACAGGGGAAGGAGGTGGGGAGATGGGTACAGTTAGTGACAGGGATTAAGAAATGCCCTTGTCATGATGAGCACGCCCTGATGTATGGAATTTTTTAATCACTATATTGTACACCTGAAACTAATATAACATTGTACGTTAATAATTGGAATTAAAATGAAAATGCAAAAAATTCACTAATCACATCATAGAGAAGGGTAGCAAAAACAAAGCAAAGGTCTTGAAAGCAATCGGAGAGAAAAGAGAGTTTACTTACAATGAAAGTCATGGCAGGCAATCTTGAAAGTCAGAAGACAATGGACTATTTCAAGAAATTGAGAACTAACAACTTTCCATCAAAAGCCTATCAAGAATAAAAGCAAATCAATACATTTTCCAAAAGAAAACCATAACAAAGTCATTTCCTACCAACTGACTCTCACAAATGCGGTTCTATAGCAGATAGCTCAGGAGGAAAGAAAAGTATACCAGAGTAGGGTCTGGAATGCAAGAAGGCAAGAAAGAATGGCAACAGGAAGAAAATCTTTAACTGCATAAAACAATAAAATGCCTAATTTGTGGCTTAAAAAGCAATCAAGATAGAGCCAAAAATATCAAACAGTAATAGCACTTAAGTCAGAAGAGGAGAACCACACTTAGTCATCTTGGGTTTTGAGTGTCTGACGAGACAGCAAAGATAATAAATGTAGACTATGTTAATTTATATATGCATGTTAAAATTTCCATTGTAAATGCTAAAAAAATGGAAATAGTATAGACAACTCCCAAACCAGTGGAGGGAGAGAAATGGAATGACAAAGGTTAAAAAATAAAACTAATCAGATGAAAGACTTAAAGAGAAGGAAAAAAATACAATTATTTGAATGAACGAAAGATAACATTCATAATAATGGTAAGAGAAGAAAGAAACATCGATTATATGTCCAAAATAATGCACAAAGAAATAAGCCAATAGAATATGCAAGCTATGTTTATAAATAAAATCGTGTTTTAAAAATCACAGCATCTGTGTGCATCTGTTTGAACGTACAGCTTAAAATACTCTGATCGGGGATTTAAAAAGCAAGCTGGAATTTTGTAAATTAAAAAAATCTATATAGAAAACCCATGACCTAAATAAATCCGATAGAGAGATATAACAAGATATATGAATAAATAGAAAATGTTAGCTGCAGAATTGTACATATAATCCTTTCTTTGTTAAAAAAATTTTTTTCCAGTGTGTATGTATGCAACTGAACTCCCATAAACCCACACATCTATATAAAATGCATAGAAAAAATCCTGGATGTATGGGAGGCTCTTTACAACTTTATGCATTTTGCATTGTTGGAAATTGTTTATACAATAAGCCTGCATTCCTTTTATAATAAAAAAATAATAAACATATAGAAAATGAAAAAAAAAGGCATCTATAGGGCTAGAGGGACTATAAACAGATAAGAAAAACAAGCGAGAATAAGATGAAGGTCATGGAAAAGACTTGGTCCAAAACATATATATATGTATATATACATATATATATGGTGAGAAATTAGGAAATAGAAACACCAGAAGGTTATATAAATGTTGCTCCTATTTAATTTTTGCGGTTTAAAAAAAAAAAAGAATGGCTCTTTTATTTACTGGTTGGTTTTTTGTTTTTTGTTTTTAATGTGTGCTGGTATGTTGCCAAAGCTCTCGTTCTCTGCAGCTAATTAAGACCCTTGTCTGGATGTGGACCCTGGAGATAAAGGTCAAAACTGCTGGTGGGGCTCTCAATGGCTTTAACTGTTGTTCTTTGCACTCCTAAAAGCTTAACTCCTTAACTGCCAACCCAAAAAATGGTGTTGTCCTTTCCCCCTGACAAATACCCACTGCCCTCCTGTTTAAATCTTTGCCCATTTAACCCCTCATTAACTCACTGAACCCCTCCAACGGAATTTACATGTTTGTTTCTCGCAGCTTTGGTATTTTCTGGAGATAATGCTGCCTGGGAACATCATTTCGTCTCTCCTACGGCTAGTTAACATCAGGACCCTGATTTTCAAACTGCCACAGCTTTTTCAGGATGAAAAGCCCTGGGAGGAAGGTGTTAATCAGAGCAATACCTAAAACAATTGGACTCTAGGTACCCGCTCAAATCCTGAGGTTAGAAACAGCCTGAGAATATCCAGTGGCTCCCAGGAATCGGAAAAAAGTTATGAAAACCGAAGGAGTTGGTAGGCGGGAAAAGCCTAGGCAGGAAATGAGGTAAAGGAGTCACATAAATCCTAGGGACTCCCAACCCAACCTCTATGTTAAGAAGGACAGGGAAGAAAACAAAGGGGCCCCTCTTCACAGCTTAATCTGTGGAAGAATACGAAAACATTCTGTTGCAATTTTCAAGAGATTCAGGTGTACAATTAATTATTAAGTCCTCAAAAGAAAATATGAATTCATGGTATGGCTAATTAAAATCTTGACCTAGGGGCGCCTGGGTGGCTCAGTGGGTTAAGCCGCTGCCTTCGCCTCAGGTCATGATCTCAGGGCCCTGGGATCGAGTCCCGCATCGGGCTCTCTGCTAGGCAGGGAGCCTGCTTCCTCCTTCTCTCTGCCTGCCTCTCTGCCTACTTGTGATCTCTCTCTGTCAAATAAATAAATAAAATCTTAAAAAAAAAAAAATCTTGGCCTAAAAATACCGTAACCAAAATCACTTTAGTCTTAGCTAATGAAAAAAGGACATCATCCACCAGTGAAGGCCTCCCCTCCAAGCCTGCTGGGGCTTTACCATTCTCTTGGTTACAGAGCTCTCTCTCGCTTTTGTTCCAATATAGGAGTCCCAATATATCCACTATGTCTGTCTGCTTCAAGCCACATGAAGAATTCACACCTTTTCCACCAGGTGGATTTTCATCCTCACGAATGACTTTACACATAAGCAAATAAGCAGGTACCATTAGGTGACGACGCTTGCATTCATTGTCTCCTGAAATCTTCTAAGAATGTCTCCTGAGCCCAGTTTCCAAAACACCCAAAACACCACCCCTGGAGAGATGTGCGGCTTAAAGCAGAATTTAATATTAAGAAATTTTCTTTTCTTTATGTCTCTCTCAAAATTCAAATATGGGGGCACCTGGGTGGCTCAGTTTCTGACTCTTGATCTCAGCTCACGTCTTGATCCAAGGGTTGTAAGTTCAAGCCCCACACTGGGTTCCATGCTGGGTGTGGGGCCTACTTAAAACTAAATAAGTAAACAAGTAAGCCTTTGTTCATTAGAGACAGATGAACACATATACACGTGTTTTATATATATATTTTATATATGTATTTGCTACCAAATAAATATATGCATGTAGGTAAATCATATGTACATATACACACTTATAGGCATATAATTTACATTTTAAACATAGTTCTATTTGGTAATAGTCATGAAAATTCCTCTTTTATGAACTTGTTCACTGCCCACTTTAGGAGGTGTTTCTATCCAAAGGGCCAAACCAGGTATATTCAAACCTGCCACAATAAATAATATATCAGAAAGCAGTTAATAAATTGTGATGAGTCATTCAAATGGTTGTTAAAGTGGCTGTTTTACTTAGAATTTTCTTGTGTATATCTTTAACTTTTTTTTAAAGTGCTACACTTTGGCAAATTCCCAAGGTTATGTCCAAATTAATGGTGTGAGTGTCTTCATACTCAAGCTGTTATTCCAACAATGCAAGTCCAGTTTTAAAGAGATTTCAAATCTGCTGCAATGATTCTGTGTTAAATGTGAATCCAAAATACAATAATGGTTAAGCATAATACAAAAATAACTATTGGGACATTCATTTTAGCTGAGGATTTTTTTTAAAAGAAGAAGGAAAAAGAAACCATGAAAAACTGAGCAAAAACTCCCCCTCTTTTTTCCTTGTAGATCTTCTCAAACTCTCTTAAATTCTGCAACCCCTTCCCCAAACCCAGAGAGAGAAAGAGGGTCCAAAGTACTTTCATCACAATTTGGGGCCTCTACAATTGGTAGGACAGTTATAGCCCTAAAAGGAAAATCACTGGGGAGATGACATTCCCATCTGTCCTCTGGTCACCACCTACTGTCCACCATGATGGAGAACATAGACCTCCTATTTCACCAAGACTGATACCTGCTTTCTCTTTGTTATCACAGAAGGTGTAGATTAAGAATAGGTACTTTTGGAAATCAGTCATTCCATATGTTTTGATTTTAATAGTGTGTGTGTTTTACTAACTTTGTAAGAAAAAATTTTAAAACTCTAAACTATGTAAGTCAAATTAGAAAACATTTCTCTTCCTGGGACATAAGAAGAGCTGAATGTAGATTTCTTAAAATATTACTCAGACATTTTATCTTCTTTTTGAAGACTCGTAGAAAAAATGTGTTACTTTTATCACACATACTTCCTTTCATATAAAACGGAACCTAAACAATGTGCTTATTAAGAGAGGGAAGAAGTCCTTTTCCTTTACCCATCTTAGGTTCATCGGCTGGAACTCTACAGATTAAACTGACCAAAGACAGATTAACAAGAGGAAAACAAGCCTAAGGTTATTAACATGTGCATCTCATATAGACACAGGAGTATTAAGAGATGAGTAACTCAAAGGGATAATTAAAACCTGAACTTATATAGGATCTTAACAAAGAGTAATAATTTTGTAGACGACCAACAAGAAAAAGGAAAAGAAATTTGGGCGTCCAGGAGGAGCAAATCATATAAAATATATATACATATATATATATATATATATATATATATATATATATATAGAGAGAGAGAGAGAGAGAGAGAGAGCAAAAGAGCGAAAAGATAGTATATGTCTATATAGACAAAAATATAAAGGAAAAACATATAAATAATATAAAATATATATATATAGAGAGAGAGAGAGAGCGCAATAGTGCAAAGATAGTATATTTGCCTACATAGCCAAGTATATAGGGAAATCATATAAATCATATAAAATACATATATATATATATAGAGAGAGAGAGAGAGTGTGCAATAGTGCAAAGATAGTATATTTGCCTATATAGCCAAGTATATAGGGAAACTAATAGTAGATAAGGGCCAGCTAGTAAAGTCTGTTATGTAGATTCCTCTGGTGCTATGTCCAGTCTGATAAAGATCTAGAGTTGTGTCCAGTGATTAGCTCCTTCCTGGTAGAGATGGGAGGAAGGACGCCTTTATAAATTTATACCTTGCTTTTTAGCAAAGAAGAAGGCAGAGCGCTTTTTTTATATCTACTACTTCTCAATTGCCTTCAGCTCAAAATAATCTGTATGTGAAAGTGGCATATTTTGGGGTAGCGTATGTTGGGGTGGCATTTCTACTACCCTTCACTTATTAGACATTATTACTAATGTTGATACAAATTGTTTTATATTTAAAATTTTCTATCCATTCAAATATGAACTTTAAAATTTCCAGTGTGGTGGCCCTAGTTAATACTCGTAGTGTATCAGGTCAGCTTCATTGAGTATCTCAGTGTTATCAGATTATACCTTAGATCCATTTTCAATTAAGAAAAAGAACTTAGGTGCTTTGATTTTTTTTTTTTTTAGTAATAAAGACTTTCTTCATTTCCCACCTTTAACCTTGACATAAATATGGCCCTTAAGGAGATATTTTATATATAAAAGTTTAGTAAGACTTTTAAATTAATATATTGTATTAAGATTTTAAAGTTTTCATTTTTATAAGATTCATAATACAGAGAAAAATTTGAAGAAATATTTTATAATGGATATCTTAGCATAAAATTTATTCTCTCCCATTTTGTGAATTTTTACTCAATGACTTCTATTTTTCCAAGCTAACATAGAAGTAGAAGCCATTTAACAAACAGGAGTGTTATATTAGTCATTCCTGCACCAACATGTCATATCTCTGTATTGTTGTGATAAATAGTTGCTGTCCTCTGGTGTGGCTAAATGGGTCAGCCATCAAGAAAGAGTTACTTTGTCATTTTTGGGTAATCCAAATATTAGACAGGTGAATATGTGTTGCCCCTAAGCTCTGGGTTAGAGTGATTCAAATCTACTTTCTATGGCTTACAGATGCCCAAAGCCAATCTTGGGTATTCAGTAAAACTATTAAATGTACTTATACATCATCCAGAACTTCTCCTTAAACAGCTCAGCTTATGGTTCTCCCCAGGTCTTGTTTATGTCACCCTAGTCCTATGGTAATGCTATTCTAGCACTAAAAGTGCCTTCATTGAATAAAACAAACAAGCAAAAAACTACTTATGCAAGATACTGGAGTAAAGGCTGAGCACTGAGGAAAGAAGTCCTTACACTACTTCAAGACTTGGAAATGCTTGTTTTCATAAATCTTTGATTTTCCCTTATGCAGAATATTCCTTTGTCCCCTCACCACAGGATTACAAAGCACAATACCATTTCCCTGTTTCCTCTCCCACTTTCCCCTTCCTTCTTTCATTCTATGTTTCTTCCATCCCAGATTTCTTTTAGAAACACCATTCTTTTTTTTTTTTCATTTATTTCTTTTTTATGTGGAGAAATTCAACTCTCTCTCTATAGTGACTATATCCAAATTTAGCTTTTGCCCTCCCTTCATATATCAGATACATCTAGTAGCTCACAGAAGAGTTTTTTAGCACATGAAACCCTCTTCAAAAAGTCCTGTGAACTGACCAATAATTACTTTAAATATAAATGGACTAAATTCTCCAACCAGACTACATAGAGAGGCTTCGTGGATTAAAAAAAAGAAAAGAGTGGCGCCTGGGTGGCTCAGTGGGTTAAGCCGCTGCCTTCGGCTCAGGTCATGATCTCAGAGTCCTGGGATCGAGCCTCTGCTCAGCAGGGAGCCTGCTTCCTCCTCTCTCTCTGCCTGCCTCTCTGCCTGCTTGTGATCTCTCTCTGTCAAATAAATAAATAAAATCTTTAAAAAAAGAAAAAGAAAAAAAAAGACCCAACTCTGTTTCCTATATGAGATTCACTTCACACATAGGGAGGCACCTGGATGGCTCAGTCTGTTAAGTGTCTTCCTTCGGCTCAAGTCATGATCCCAGGATTCTGGGATGAAGCTTTACATTGGGCTTTTTGCTCAGTGGGAGCCTGCTCCTCCCCATCCCTCTGCCTGCCAATCCCCCTGCTTGTTATCTCTCTCTCTCTCTCTTATCATGTCAAATAAATAAATAAAACCTTAAAAAAAATCCACAGAAGCTAAAAGTGAAGGAATAGAAAAAGATATTCCATGCAAGTTGAAATGAAAAGGGAATAGGAGACACTATGCTTATATCCTACAAAATAGACTTTCAGTCAAAAGTCATTCTAAGAGACAAAGAAGATCATTATATAAGAATAAGAGAATAAATTCATCAAGAGGAAAGAACAATAGTAAATACAAATGCACCAAACATTGAGCACCTAATAATTAAGATAAATATTAACAGAAATATTTCTTTCTGAAGAGAGAAATAGCAATACAATAAAAGTAAGGAATTTCAATAGCCCAATGTCAAAAATGGGTAGATCAATGAAACAGAAAATCAATAAATACTGAACCTGAACAACACTTTAGATCAAATAGATCTAACAGATGTATTGCCAACATTCCATCCAACAGCAGCATGGAGCATTCTTCAGAGTGGATCATATGGACTTTCCTCAATAAATTAAAAGTAAAATTACCATTTGACCCAGCAATCCCACTTCTGGGTACAGATCTAAAAGAAATCAACTTACTATCTTTAAGAAATGTCTACACTGCCATGTTCATTGCAGCACTATTCACAGTAGCTAGAATATGGAAAGAATATAAGGGTCTGTCAACAGATGAACAGAGAAAGAAACGTGGTATAAACAATGGAATGTTATTTAGCCTTTAAAAAGAAGGAAATCACACAATTTGCAACAACAGGAATGAAACTGAAGGACATTATGCTAAGTGAAATAAGCCAGACACAGAAAGACAAATATCACAGTATCTCACTTATATGTGGATTTTTTAAAAAGCTATACTTAGAGTGACAGAGTGTAGAAGTTACCAGAGACTGAGGGATAGCAAAAAGGAAACATATTGATCAAAGGGTACAAATTTTCAGTTATCAGATGAATAAGTTCTGGTGATCTCATGCCCAGCATGGTGACTATAGCTAATAATACTGTATTCTATACTTGAAATTTGCTAAGAGTAGATCTCAAGGGTGGTGAGACTATGGGAGTTGATGGTGACTATGGGAGTTGATGGATATGCTAATTAATTGATTGTGATGATCATTTCACAATGTATACATATATCAAAATATCACCTTATATATCTTAAATGACAACAATTTTTATTTGTCAAAAATAAATACATAACATGCTATGGTGAATGCTGTGAAGTGTGTAAACTTGGCGATTCACAGACCTGTACCCCTGGGGCTAATAATATATTATATATTAATTTAAAAATTTAAAATTTAAAAAATAAATGAATACATAACAATAAAAAAATAAAAGTCCTATGAGCTATACAGAACAATATTTCTTCTTCATTGCATATGCTTGATGGAAGTTCTGATATTTTCTTCCCACTGTTATTTTTTTGGATGGGAATCCCCCTCCCCAATACATGAACCTGAGTTTGCCACCAACGCACGGAAGCTGCTGCAGTTGTTCTAAGAAACACACACTTTAGGTCCTTGCCTCTATACAGATGGTGTCGGCATCGTGTTGAGCCAACAGGTTAACTGAAACAATATGATGTTGGCCTTTCCTAAGTGAAAAAAAAAAAAGGGACTCCATTGACAATTTCGTGTTTGATGTATTTTGTACATTGCAAGTACTCAATAATGCTGGTTAAATGAATAGTTGCAAAAACATGCTGCCGGTAAATAAAGTCTGAAGTCTTGGCTCCAGTTAACATTTTAGATGGGGAAGATAAAAATGATGGCTCTACATTCAACATTTGTCAGGAAGGATGTAGCCTGAGGGGCAATGTTACCGGTGTGCGATTTAAATAGCACCACCACAGTAATTAGTTGGGTAAAAGGAAATTGATTCTGCATATTTTTTTTAATCTATGCAGTGTGTACACATATAAAGCTTAAACTGGTTTAAACATTGAGGTGATTTATGCAGAAGCCCAGCAAGTATGACAGGAAGTATATTCAGATGGGAAAGCTACTGTCAACTGGAAATATAAATGTGCTTGTGGTGTCTTTCTGGCAATCTTAATTTTATTGCTCTGAACATAAACATTTATATGGTGAAGGAACATAAAAGTCTCATTTTTTTTTCTAAGCAACTTTCAGGTATGTTGCTTACGTCACAGCTCCACATCGTGCCACGGCACTGTAGAGGACGCAGGAAGACTCTTGGCCAACAGTTCAAATTCCTGGGTTTTGCAGTAGCAGAATCCAGCCAAGGAAAAAAAAAATTAATTAGATGCATCTATTCATTAAATTCATGTCCGTGGAAATTTGAGTCTCCACACTCGGTATTATCTCACCTCTGGCCATTGATCTTCTACTTGTCCACTGTGTGTATTGTAATTATCGGTTGTCGTGACTCTGCGACTCTCTGAATCAGCTTTTCGAACACGGGGACTGGATCCTCCTCCACGTATCATGCCTGACAAATAAAAGGCTTTCAGGAATGCTTGTGACATAATCTTTGGGGCCTCTCTGGGATTTAGAGTCACAATGTCAACCTCAAGTTCTCTCTCTCCATTCTCAAGTCCTCTTTACCCAACTTTGTACTAGCGGCTAGCACTGATGGTTGTGTGTCACATCCAGGCACCGGGACACACACCCCGACATGCATTCCCATAACTTCCTCAGTGCAAGTCTGGAGGATTGATATTATGACTATCAGTCGTTGTCTTCATTCTCCAAAGAGAAAACTGGAGTTTAACCAAGTTATGTAATGTGCCTGAGGTTACACAGCTAGAAAGAGACCAGCCAAGAGTTAAGTCTATATCCCTTGGATTCCAACGCTTCCATGTGATTTTAGGCATTTCACTTAAATTCTCAACTGGAAATGAGCCAAAGGAAAAGCTGAATGCCCATTAGTAATAGATAAAAAGCATCTTGTCTCTGAGGACCTGAGGGCTTGTAAAAATTCCGGGAGTTCTTCATCTCTTCCATCTTCTGTGCCCTCGGTGGAGGCCCTGAGCTTGAGTTTCTGTCCGGGAGAAGTGGGAGGGGGGGAGATGCTCCCACCTGCCCTTAGTGAGCCGCAGGGGTGTCCACTGAAAGAGGGCTGTGGGTGAGGGGGTAGAAACAGGTGATGCTTTCTCCTGCCTTTAAAGGCAAAACCTCCCTGTGGCTGTGGTCCTGCAGTTCTGGACCAGAAGCCAGTACAAAAGCAGGATTCAATTATGGTTTTCACCTTTACATAGCTCTAGGGGAAGAGAAGTATATTAATTAAACATAACCACTGTTGAGTTCGCCGGGCTCCTCCCAGGCTTACCAGGGACGTCTCCCAAAAGAGCATGGTTTCCATGAGCAGCCGGGGGAAGCCCGGAGGCCCATGGCCTCTGTCCCACGCCTCACTTAGCCTACTCCAGGCGCAGAACCTTCCAGAACCCACAGTCTGTAGGCTGGGCCAAGCCCCTGTTCCGAAGTTGGTCCACAGCAGTCTTTGCTCACACTTTTATAACATCGTTCGGCATAGGTGAAAGCACAGCAAAACTGTGAGTGGGAGAAAGATCTTTCTGTCCCTTCCAGCTCGATTTGAGCATGTGGGTGGTAGACAGAGGGAGCCGCCTAATGAATCTGTGAGCAAGGTCTCAGGGTGAGGCAGGGGGCGGGGAAAGATTCAAACACAGGTGGGAGGCCATTCCAGAGGGGTTCCTGCATTAGGCAGAATGTTGGAAGAGGTAGCCCCTAAGAGGTGACTCTTCAGTTCCATGGGTATAGTGCCCAGTCTGAGTGTGGCACAGCTTCCCAACAATCCAGGCATTCAGACAAAGGGGAAAAGGTGGCTTTCCAAGAGGTTATTCTGAAGAAGATTTGCAAGTGCCCAATCCTCTGTCCCCCAAATCGGATCACTAACAACTGGTTACTCCAGGATAGGATGTTTATTTCTTTGTTGAGTTGCTTATTTATAATCCAGCCTTGTCTCAAATCAGCTCTGAGGGGACTGCAATGCAAATTGGACAAAGCAAGAGTATTAAAAATGCAGACACAGACCTACACAACCTCCCAAGTCCGGGAGCCTAGCGGCTGGCCACAGGGTTCACCGTCTATGGAGCAACAGTGACATCTAGTGGTCAGTTAGGTCATACCAGATGAGGTTTGCAATTTGCCCCCAACCTAGAAATAATTAAAGCAGGGAGATTATTTCTTGAGCAACTCAATTTGAGACTCTTCAGAACTTCAAGAAAGGCCTGAATTTTGTGACCGCAAAAACAGGAAAAGACTTCAGTCTGTCTCCCGTCTTACAGCTTTCATGTCCACAGACAGGCTTTTCTCAAATATAGGGAAAAAAAAAAAAGGCTCTCTACAGCCTCATCTATAAAATGGAGCAGGTAATAAACTACCTGCCAAATTGGAGCCAGCAATGAGTTGCCACGGGAAGCACAGTGTGTGCGGACAGCCATAAATGCACACCGGAGGAAAAAAGGAGAGAAGGTATTCCATAAGTCAAACACAGAACAAAGGCAGGAAAGCTGAAAGAATGAGGGCAGATTAATGGTCTCGGGCAGAGAACTGCACTGAGGGTAAGGCCTTTGGTTTACTTGCTGTCATATCTCCAGCACTTAGCACAATATCTGGCATAGAGCGGGTGCTCTGATAGGCTTTTAGTCTGCGAATAAATGAATGAATGAATGAACGAATGAATGAATTGAGGGTTTTCCAGGCGTTGTGTCCTAAAAGACCTGCCAGTTTGGGGATTAGGTGGGTCTGCTCAGCCCAGTTTTGATCCGCATGTTTTCCTCGTGGTTGTCTCTGAAGACCAGTCGGAAAAATAAAGATGCAGAATGATCTTACTGGTCTGAGATTAAAAGGCCAGAACAGGGAGCAGTGTTTGTAAATTCCATGTCTGTGTGGTTTACACTGAAAATCTGCATGTTTAGTTATCTGATTTGCTAACCAAGACATTCAGCGGCTCCCCCATCTCTACTTAACAGCCCGGGAGAATAGAACAGGAACCTGTGGCAGGCAGAAGCCCCCAAGGTCAAGATTCAGACAGCTCCCACTTTATTCTCTTGGGTCCTGATAGCCAGACTTATCTGAAGCCAATCTGAAGAGCCCTTTGGGCAGACATTCTCTAGATGGCTTTGCATAAACTGTATCTCATTTTCAAAATCTCATTTTCAAATTTATCTCATTTTCAAAATATATTTGTAATAAGAAACTAACATTCAGCATAGATAATTTTCTTTAATAACATTTTAGGGGCCAGTTATGTAGAAAAATGTCTTTATTGTTTAGAAGCATTTACTACTCCATCTGTCAATCACGTTGATACAGGGTTAGCAAACAAAGCAAAATATTTTAAAATATAGTCCAAGTAATCTTATACTATTTTCCTCTGGATTCATTTTGGTGGGTGTAGGGGAGAGGTGGTTAAAAAAAATCTTAAACTGTATCAGATGGCACTTTTGCATAGCATATAAAAAATGGCCAAAAGTGATGATTTCCAATTCATGTAATAATTCATCAACCTATAACCTTGCCAAAAAATGTAATAAAACATGATATTCTTGGTAATGGTAGTATGTCTGAGATTCTAATTATAATAAAATACAGAGAAATCCAAAGCAATCTTTTCCTAGAAGTGTAATTAGTACAAAAGAGCATCAAATCCTGGAACAACAAACACATTTGTATTAAGAAGATAATTCTTGGCCATTACTACAAAATTGTTCATTCATGAAAAGGCACGTGTGTATAAATTGTTAGTGCAATTATTATGTGCTTCTCCCCACATGAAATACGGCAATATCCACATTACAACCAATAATAAATTAAAGAGTGTGCATGTGAATTCATTTAACGATTTTACTATGTCTTCCGTGCAGATGGGCTGCGGTCTAGATTAAAGTAAAGATTTGTGAGATTCACGAATTGCTGAAATGAATGATTAGAAATACAACGCAATCTTCCTGCTCAGCAAAGTGTCATTCACCCTCTAACATAGTACATAACTCCACAACTTCCCAAGAGCATATCTCGCATCCTAGAACCTATTCAGCCCTCAGTGGACACAAGTAAATCCTCTGAAAGTCCCGGAGCCCAAGCATTAGGGAAAAGAAAAAGGCACCATCGGAGACCAAAGAAAGGGGCCTTCTGCATCCTTTGTTATGGATGTCGGCTGGACTCTTCTACTGGATTTCATTTAATTCATTACGTAATAGACAAAAGACACGATACAGAAACAATTTTTGAAATGAAAGCCCATTTAAATTCATTTTCTGCATATTTTTGAGGATTTCAAGACAACTTTTAAAAAAAGAATTAGACACAGTGAGACCTTTCAATAACTAGACGTCATCACTCAGCTAAAAATCTCTGCAGTGGCTTCCCATTGCGCACGTTCTAACCACCTGAAATAGCACGTAAGACCTTGGTGCTCTGACAGCATTATGCCTCCCTCCTGCTACCCACATCATAAGCCCTCCCTCCCCAAGCCTCCCCCAGAGAATACTCAGCATCTCAAAAATCACAGAAGGAACCTGTTTATCTACAGCTCCATTAAGCAAGCATCTATTTCACACCTTCCACACCGCTGGCTCGCAGGATAAAATGATGAACAAAACACTGCTCCTGTCTAGAAAGCTTAAAATCCGGTAGACTGCTATCAAATGTTGCAGAGTTCCTCTAGATCTTATGAGGGCATAAGACTCACACCATCTCTCTAATCACCAAGAAGAAGGAGGGTTAGGCCTGAATGGCAGGATAAGTTAAAGCTGGTAGCCAAACTTCCCATTGGGGAAGCAGCTCCAAATTACCAGTTACATCCAAACATGGGCCAGCCTAGACCAGTTACCCAAAAAGACAAGTAACAGGAGAGAGAACTGACCTTCCAAGTACAGAGTGGAGCTCAAGGGAGGTGTCAGCCAGATCGTTCCAGGTTACCAGATTTCTGATCATTCCGAGCAAGAAACAAAGCCCACCACCTGACCATGCTGAGAGAGAAGATCAGGCCCCAGGAAGGCATTGGTAGGAGCAGAGGAGGTGGAGACAAACCCTGGGGACCCAGAAGGCTGAGCAGAAGACAGGGGCCAATTTAAGCTCAGCCAGAGACCGCTCAGGCTACGGAGTGTGAAGAAAGACCAGCACTTCCGAAACCTGGAAGGGCTCAGGATGCCTACCCTTTGGCAGAGAGCAACCAGAAGTATGTGTTGATCAAAGGGGAACAAGAATAAGTTGGCCAGTTTTTGGACGGATCTAAGGAAGGGAAGACCAGACAGTGGAAGAATGGTAGCTTGCTCTCACCGCTGACCAAGATTTCGCATCAATGTGAGGAAGGAATGCAACAGAGACTAGGTCTCCCATGAATAGCCTCTGTGCCTCTCATTTCCCAAAGCTACGTTAATTGGGCCCTTATTAATCCTCACGGCTGTCTATGCGGTATTACGATCTCCATTCTATAAATCAAGAGACTTGAGGCCCAGAGAAATTAAACTTGTTCAATATCCACACGGTGACTGTGTGTTAGAGCTATGGTTCCAAAACCAGTACTTGTAATCACTACGCTGTGGTACCTCTCTGAGTCATTTATTTGCCCAGGTCTCTTGAGAACTGGAGCCCTACTGGACAGCATTAAAGGCAAGTGCAGTTACGTATAAGGTATTAAGGAGAGCTGGTCACCTAAGAGATTTCCAGGATGACATCACACCAACTTGCCTTTACGATTAAAACAAGCCAGTAGGTGCTAGAATCTTAAGGGGGGAAAAAAGAGCTAAAAAGCATCAACACTGTCTAATCAAAAAATAATCCCAAGAGTCACGTAAATGTATATCTGGCTTATGCCATGGACCAGTGGTCACCAAACAATAATTTCTCTTAAAGCCAAAATGCAGGATCAGAATTAATGAAAAAGAAAAAAGTGGGTTATACAAGGGGGTGACATGTGGAAGGGACTGCTTTCCCTCTGTCACTAGAAGGTGACAGATTTGTTGCTGTAGCCAGCAGTTTCCACAGAGGCAAGGCCGGAAGAAGAAAACTGCACGTCTCAGCAGAGGCACGGAACTTAGGAACCTGCCGACCGAAGCTTGGTGCACTGAATAAAAATATTTACAACACCAGTTTAGGAAATGACCCATTTTCCAGGCATCAACTGCTTTATGCAAATTCACATCCCACAAAAATGTTCCCTTTTAAGTCTACAGCTAGAGGAAGCTGAAATATGTTCTTAGGAATATCGACATGATTGAAACAGCTATTTGTAACTAAACCTGAAAACGCACTGTAAGGGGCATAGCATTAAGGATGCTGTAAATTGAAATTTTGGATGTGCCTCTTTCATATTGGGAATGGGACCTCTGTACGCTTTTTTATTTCTTTTACGCCATTAGAAAGATACGTACGCTCTGCAATTTCGGGATAATGTTTTTGCTTTGCTGCTTAGTGATATAATGGAAAGAACACACAGCTGAAATTTGTCTCTGCAATCCATCTAGAATGTTAACATCCCAGTTATCGTAGAACTTACATTTATTTAGAAAGATGAGACAAATCCCTCTGTTTTTCTTTGTTATCCATTCATTCAGTTCGGCAAATGATACAGGTAAGGAAAAGAAATATAAATGTTCCACTAGACCAATTTCTCAACCGCAGTACTATTGACATTTGAGAGCAGGTAATTCATGAGATGAGATGCAAGTTCATATTACAGGATGTTTATTTAGCAGGATCCCGGCCTCTACCTTCTAGATGCCAGTAACACAACTCCCCCACATGGGACAACCAAAAATGCCTTCAGACGTTGCCAAATGATTACTCCAGGGCAAGTCGCCCCAGTTGGAGATGATGTTCCAGACTGTTCTTCAAGGTGCATTCTCCAAACCCAGGGGGCAGGCATAATTGAGCTCTGATTTTCCTGACATGCGGTCAAGAGCTATCTTTTTTTTCTTTTTTAACCAGAGGCCATTGTGTCTCTGGATGAGTTCTGACCTAAGCCTCTCAAATGCAGTAAACTAGCGGTTCTGCTCTCACATGGCTGAGAAAAATGACCAGAGCCACCTGTGCACAAGGAGAGTTTCCCCCTCGAAGACTGAGGTCCACTTTTGTTTTTGTTTTGGTTTTGGTTTTGCTTGTTGTTTTTGTTTTTTACCTAACCCCTGCTTCCCTATCTTCAATACATCTAGTAATGTTATCAAGGAGACAGCCACCAACTAGCAGGTAACGGCTAGGCCAAGATGATGTGACCTTGGTTCCTGCCCCTTGTTCCCTGGCGCACACACAATGAACCTTGCAGCCTCCTTAAACCACCACCGGCTGCGTGATTATTGTATCCAAATAAGAAACGCACAGATTCTAATCTCCTGATTCTACCTGGTTTGAAACCAAAGAGACACATTTCATTTGTTTCACCAGATCAAATAAAGAGGGAATCTGGCAATAGTGATAAGCCCCAGAGATCAGCTATATTATGTCCCAACTTGACATTTATATGAGCACACGCCTCTCGATCTCCGGAGGTGATTAGATTAAGTGTATTTTAGCCTGCATTTCAGGCACGCAAATCCTCAGAGATTCAAGGACAGGGGCGGATTGTGACGAATGCCATCACTGCTTTTACTCAAATGTTTTCTATTGCCAAGATGCCGCCTCGAATGTGGCTTAGGGTGGAGGACTGCATTTCCACCCAGCGCACACAAAGCCTCTTACATTTCAGGACTGAGGTTTTCGTACCCACCCTAGCTCAGATCCTGAGCAAATATTTCTGCCGTGGAGACATGTGATTATGGTTTCTTATCTGGGCATCGTCCCACATGGCATACTTTACCTCCAGAGACTGAAATCATTTTGCTCAGAGATTTTGATTTACTTCATTAACTCCAGAAACCTCAGGAGAGGCCCTGAGACAGGGCTCTGGAATGCAGGCTGATGGGCGGTGAGTCTCCAGGGTCCAGGGGAGAGCGGCGAAAGGCGCTTCCCTACCTCTGCTCTGTGTTAAAAACAGAAACACTAATGCTCCGTAAAATTCAGAATTATGGCTGAAATGCCAAGTCACCAACAGCTAGCCAAAACCCACCTCTTTGTCCCGGTAAGATAGCAACCAGCAGACCCCGAGCTTGCCATTCCTAAAAGAAGAACGAGCAGACCCGAGGGAGTTCAGATTTCCGATCTGATCATCTCAGGATAGATGCAGAATACATCTTCAAATACACTATTTATTGACCTGGGGAAAAAAGGAAAATATTATAATCTTTATTTATTTTATAAATTATTAAATCCCTTCAATCCAAAAGACAGTTTAGTCTTGGTAAGAAAAATAAAAGATTCTAAGTAGCAGTTCCACGTTATGAATTTTTAAATATTTTGTCTGTGACTGGTCAAAGAAAACGAAGTACTTTCTCTCACTTCCCAGCTTTCTCCTTTACTCTCTATGTATTATTTAATCTATAAATATTATGACCATTCATCCTCTATTTTTGCAAGCACGATTGCAAATATTCTACCCTGTTATCATTGTGTCAGACCCTACCTCGGATTGGGGGAGCCTAATCATAGTGTCCAAAAATTGCTGTAAGTGTCTAATAAGCACAAAACACAAAATACGCAGGAAAAAGTAGTCCCTTGTCATGACCAAACTTCCAAGATCCTGTTACACAGAACTGTCCTGTCTGGGGCAAGAGAAACTCCATAATACATTTTCTTTCTTTGCCTATATTCACCCTCCCTTCAATCCACAAGGGATTTCAGGCAACTCGCAAAAGCACAGACATTACAAAAGAAGAAAAATGGATGAAGGAATCAGGGCAAAGTTAAATGAGGACAGGAAGTTAGTAAACCCCAGAGGAAGACCAGAATACAGACGAGCACAGCGTGGGACCCTGTCTGGTTGCAGAAGGTGAGCTCAGAGCTTGACTGCAAGCTTCCTAGTGACCATACCGATGACAGAAAGACGATGAGTTCTGATATTGAAAGCAAACTGTTCAAGGGAAGCTCTGCTGGAGTCAAGTTCTGAGGTTATCCCTCCCAGGGACACCTCCCAAGGAGGCTCTATCAGACTGGGGCCTCCATGGCACCTGCACTCATCTTTTTCGTCTTCTTAAGCTCTCTCAAGGCAATGCCGCAGCCGTTTCCAACTCGGACATGATTGGCTCCTGTTGCTAAAAAAACAGTCGTTAGGGAGGAAAACTTGGACACACTGTCCAGTGACTCACAGCTCTGCAAATACTTTTCCTCCTTACTCCTTCTTTCTCACAGGTAGATTACATGCATTCTTGTCTCCTTTCTGCCGCTGATTGCCTAACCCCCCACTTCATACCGATGAAGACAGAACCACCTTATAGTCCCACTTTTTCAAAGTTGTATGTGTATGTAATCTCGGCACATCAGCCCCCAGAGTCATTAAGCCTTCGTCTTAATCAGAACCCACCATGCTGTAAAAACACATTCTGCTCTAAAACACACCCTACAAATTTCCATGGAAAATTGTGGAAAATCTGGATTGTGTGAATTTATAACTTTCTGTAATTCATATGGGCCACCTAAGATAATTTGCGCTCAGGAAAACCTTTTTGGAGGTGGTGGAGTGGGGGAGGGAGGAGGGAATATTATGGGAAAAAGCAGGCAGCAGAGACTGATAATGAATATTACATGTTCTCGTAGAGAATGTCTTCAAAGGAGAGGAGGCTTGCCAGCGTAACTGAGTAATGATCTTTGAACACAGCATTAAAGTCATAGCATGAAGGAAGGGAGATAAAATATTTAATGACATCTTAATATTCCCAATCTCACAAAAAGCCAAGAACTGGTCACAGTTCATCAGTGGTCGTACATTTTAATACCCTTGGACAACAATTTCTTTCCAATCAGAGTATTAGAGCTACCAAAACCATAGGGTGGTAGAAAAGGGAGAGAAATAAAGTGAGCTATAAACTGCTTGGAAATCCTGTCTTTACCAGTTGACTTTGAATATGAATGTGGAAACTGGCCTCGACAATGAGCTGGCTCACTTGGTTAACAGCTTGCCCAGAGCCTCGATCAGTATTAAGGATGTGTCTATGGAATAGCCTTGGATGAATCCCATCAAGGACAAGTCGTCGAAAACCCCACTTGCCTCCTGGGACACAAGCGTAGTCAGAAGTCATTTGAGCATCTAGTATGTCATTGCCCCCAAATCTGCCAGTTCTTCTATGGTTCAGTTCCAGGAGAATAATACATCTAGAACTTTGTACCAGGCAAACAGAAGCCTCATAAACACAAGATGAAGAAAAGGAGAAGACAGGAGAACCTGTTTGGTCACAAAGAGAAATGGAGGCAGACACAAAAACACAAAGATGGGGAAGCGGAGAGCAGACTGTGACTGGTAACTTACGGAGTCACCGATGGGCCTGGGCCTGGGTTCCCAGGACATCTTCCTCTCTTCTCTATGCTAACAGCTCTCCAAGTAGCAACATCCTTACTATTTTCTTGCCACAGAAATATAAGAGACAAAGTAGAAGCTACGTAAAGCCAATGGCTCTTCTGCCTTTCAAAAAAGCCCAAAATAATTTAAAATATATATATATATATATATATATTGGTGGGGGTCACGCATGGGTAGCACAGTCAGCATCTGACTCTTCGTTTCCACATAGATTGTGATCTCTGGCTCATAAGACAGAGCACCACATTGGGTTCCCTGCTCAGCACAGAATCTGCTTGAGTTTCTCTCTCCCTCTGTCCCTCCCTCCGCTCTCTGAAATAAATAAATAAATCTTTTTTTAAAAATTATTTTTAAGGGGCAAGGTGCATTAGTCAGCTGAGACTGCTATAAAAATGTACCACAGATGGGTAGCAATAAATAACAAAACTTGAATTTCTCACAGTGTTAGAGGCTTCAAATTTAAAATGTATGCAGGCAGAGCTGGCTTCCTCTGAGGCCCCTCTCCTTGGGTTATAAGATGGCTGCCTTCTCCTCCCTCTGTCTTCACATGGTCTTCCTTCTATGTGTGTCTGTGTGTTATTCTCTTCCTTTTTTTAATTATTTTTTAAAGATTTTATTTTTTTTATTAGACAGAGAGACAGCAAGAGAGGGAACAGAAGCAGAGGGAGTGGGAGAGGTAGAAGCAGCTTCCCTCCCACCACCCTGAGCAGGGAGCCCAATGTGGGGCTCAAACCCAGGACCCTGAGATCATGACCTGAGCCAAAGGCAGAGGCTTAACAACTGAGCCACCCAGGCACTCCTGTCCTATTCTCTTCTTATAAGGACACCTGTCATAATGGATTGGGCCTACCCTAATGACCTTATTTTAACTTGATTACCTCTTTAAAGGCCTTGCCTCCAAATACAGTCACATTCTTAAGTGCTGCAGGTTGGGACTTCAACATAGGAATTAGGGGTGACACAACTCAGCCCAAACACAGGGAAATATATTTGGGGGACTAGAAAGAGAATTGTATGAGTCTGGTGGGCATTAAGGTGATAAAACATAGAAGGAGTCTCTCTGTGGGATAGCTAGGAAGGACAGACTGAAGCCCAGAGATCCCTCACCCTCCTCCATTATTCCTCTGCTGCAAGTGCTATATGCAGGGAACAGAGCCTCCTAGCTGAAGAGCAAGACACCAAGAGTTTCTATGGAGGACAGACTGGTGGTCAATGACCAGATGGTCTTCCCTGATACCTAGGCTCCAAGTCCCAAATTCCTTGCAAAATTCAGGACTGGGAGCCTGTAGAGAGCCTTGGTAATGACCAATATTGAATTTCCAGACAGTCCTGTGGAACAGGGGCTTAGGGACAGATTTCTATTGATTTAAAGGAAATACGGAGTGTGATATTTCGTGTTGTTTATGGGCTGAGTTCATACCTGCTGAAATTAGGTCAGGATGTATACTATAAAGACTGAGAAAGAATTAAAACAGAAACCAGGTCCATATGTATACAGTAAGCCAACCAAGGTATCCAAAATAGTACCAGAAGCCGTAAAAAGCGCAAAGTAAGAGGTCTTGGGATACAAAGCAATTTAGTTGGATTTAAGAGGCAAGAGTAAGTCATGTCTCCTGACCTACTCCAACAACACAGTGAACTCCTTGAATGCTAATAATAATAGTTAATAGGTGCTAAGAGCTAACACATGGTCAGCCTTCCTACCCCATCTAAACACGCTGGCTTGACCATTTCAATCTGAAATCCTTCCCGATCTCCTATATAGGGACTTCCTCTGTATCTTAATATTCTAGCATTATTTGTGATTTTATGTATCTTTTGTTTACTCAATTCTCCTATTTCAATGATGAATTTCATGACAGCAAGACACGTTTTCTACCTCCTTTGGACTGCCTCACAATACCTAGGGAAATTTCACTCATTTAATCACAGGTCACAGTCATGACTGAGAAGTCTGTTTTTCTCTCCCTCCAGAAGCATTAAAAAGAATCTATATGTCCCTTTATGCATGAGACAGAATGGGCAATCTGAATGAAATCGCCCAATTTTTCCATGAACATAGGTTAAGGGTGTTTTCAGAAATTTTTTCTTGTAGGTCTGGCATTAAGAAAAACAAAAGAAACCAAAGGAAAGGAAAATTACAGAGAAAAAGTAGGAGAACATGATTAATTGAGTTTAAGGTAATATGAGCACTTAAACTCCCACTCTATCCCATTTTCTCTAGCTAGATATATGCCTTTTCCATAAGAAAGTTCTTGAAGTTCTGAACCATTAGTAAATAAAACAAAAGAACAAAGCAAATAGAAGCTCAAATTGCCCCCTCTGTTCCATAGAACATAAGCATACCTGCACGCAAATGGACTTCCGAATATGGAGCCTCTGAATTCTACGTACCTTCCCTCCTCTGAGTTGACTCGGTGCCCTTCCGCTCCTCTGATAGATGCCAGACCTTTGCCACTAAGCTTGCTGCAGGTCAAGAGTAATCAGGAGCATGAGCTTTGAGAGCAGCTCACCTATCAGGAAGGTATTTCCTCTCCAAAGTGGAGAGATGAGTAGCTATGGTGTTATGCCAATGGTTATGACTGCCCTTAGAAGAAAATATCAGAAGTGAAAAAGTGTTCTTCCTTTAAAGAATATGTTGAGCACAAGGTTCCATAGATCTAAGCAGACCATCCCACTGGCAGATACAGAGAAAGAGATGGTGGAATGTTCAGGAAGAGAGGTCTGGGCTGGGGCGTGCATCTGGATACCCTCTGTGCAGCAGTGGTTGAAATCATGAGCAGAGGTGAGAATCATCTTTGATTTCGAGAATCATCTTTGATCTGAAAGATGATGAGAATCATCATCTTGGAAAGAGGAGGTAGAGTGTGAGGAAAGGGAAACTATGAATAGAGTCCTTAGAAATACAAGCAAAGGGTAGAGCAAGGAGAAGCCAGGAAAACAATGGAGAAGGAAGAATCCAAGAATTGTGCTGCAAAAGCCAAGGAAAGAGAGCTGGAGGAAAGAGAGCAGACAATAATACAGTCAGTACCGAGCTGTCACATGATCCAGGATCGGGTATGAGGTTTGGCAGTGAAGTGGCCTTTGGGGCACCTCTGCCCTTCTGCAGAGTAGTTTTGAGGAGATGGGGTGAGAAACCCTACTGAAGTGGGTAGAGAAAAGAAGAACAGTTGAGAAAGACCTGTTCTCTGCCCCCCAGCAGAGGAGAGCCCAACAGTAGCGAGTATCCATAATTAAGAAGGCAATTACAAGAGTCTTCATCTTGGTCCCATGAGTGTGCTCCCAGAAGGTCCCAAAAACTCATAGCCAAACCTTGTGCACTTTGTGTGTCTATGCATTTTTCTAGGGCAAGATTTCTAGCTTTCAGAAAATCCAGTGACCCAGTATTAGGAGCCAAGAAAACATAACTGAGCAGAGATGGGTCAGGATTCTAAGTCCTTGTAAAGGCAAGCGTATGTAGTTCAAGTCCTCCATCTTGGGGTCCAAGTAGGGTAGGAAAAGAACAAAACCCAAAAGGCAACTCTTCTGGAAGTGTCTATATTCGATACCTGGGAGACACTTGAGGGGTCAGTTGAGATCTTGACGAAGAACAGGAGAAACAAAAACAAGCCAGAGAAAGCTGGAAGGCTAGAACTGCCATCCATTCATTTCCCAAATATTTGATAAGTGCCTCTTAGGTCCCAAGGGCCCCGCTAAATCCTGGGGACACAGCCTGAGCAAATTTGTCTTTAGAAAGTGAAAGACTGAAACCTGAGATTTCATGGGTGAAAACAGTTTTTTCACAGCCTCTTGTTAGGTTTGCTCAATTATTTCATTCTCAAGTTGTAATGTTCACATTTGGAAAGACAGACAGAAAGAAAGAAAGAAAGAAAGACCATGCATGGTGAATTAACCCACCAAGCTGCCAAGATCAGTCTCTAGTCCACTCACTTGAGTCTTGGGGGAAGAAGGGAAAAAGCAAGATGACAATTTTAAAAAGAGTAAATTGATATGTTAAAACTTTGCATTTCAACTTTGAGCTGACATTGTGGTGAGGCTCTTTCCAGCTGCTTTGTCTGGCCATGTCAAGAAGTGACCATGATTTATTGTGCCACCTCCATAATTTCAATGCACTTGATCTCCCCCCGGAAGCAGTGACAAGTAAGGTTAACTGCTGTGTGAAGAGACAGTATGAGTAATGCTTTGTTCACAGAGCTGGCACTGATCTACACCACAAGGCGGGGGGAGCTGGGTTTTTAGCCATTGGTCAAACCCCTTCCAAACAGCAACCTCCCAAATGCCCTAACACCTTTTGGGATGGTCAGTACTTGTATGGGAAAACACCCTGATTTGTGTTAGAGTCTGTTTCCTTGTCCTTATTCCTTCACAAATGTGCAAAATGCCAACCTTGCTCACCCTTGCATTCTGTTTTATTAGTGATAGCTAACATTAAATGTCCATATACCATGCCAACCCTGTCTGCTTGCTTTATGTTCTTTCTGACCTCAGTTCATCCTCGTCTTGTCAACCCCTATTATCATGCCCATACATGGAGAAGAAGAATGAGGCAGGCTAAACAGAATGAGGTTATTACACAGCTCAAGGTATGGGAAGCAAAGCCAGGATAAGCTCCTCTTCCATGAGCCCAATCTTATTCATTTACTTCAGTCAACTTATCCTCATTCATACTGTCTCCTTAACTAGCTTGTATACATTTCTAAAGGACTGTTCTTTTGCGACTACTGACTAAAGTAGCATGAGCATCACCACAGAAAATATTTTTTAATCTCCCATGGTTATAGCTTATCTTGATGAGTAAGATCTGGATGAGAAGTTTTTGTGTCTGCAAATATTCCATTAAAGCTAATCATTTCTTCCTATGTGTACACCTCATTCCCCCCCCCCAAACAAATGAGAAAGAGAAAAGAAAAACCAACATTGATGGAAAGCCTACTTTGTTCTAAACATGGTGGCGAGTGCGTCAAGCCTCACAGTGACCCCACGAGGTAAATACAACTATCCTCATTTTATAAACTGAAAACTGGAAGCTTGAGGAGGTGAGGGACACTTCTCCTGGTCTATGTGAAAGGTATAAGTGGGCTCAAGGACTTCTGTGATTCCACTTCACCAGGACCAGACACCTACTGTGGATGTCTTATGTATGCAGCTCGGTACCTCATATTTCATTATCCATACAGATGATGGGAAATTGAAAGGAAAGAGAAAGGCAGGAAGATAAGAGACTAAGAAGTGGGGTAAGAGTAGCCATCAGAGCTCAGATAGCCCTCAAACCCTGCAGAAATGGCTTCTCTGCAACCCAGGTTTTCCCCAGCTCTATCCAAACTATTGTCAAAGACTTCAGCTTCCAGTTGTCTGGATGGCAACCTTGAGATGTCACACTCAAAGCTTCTCTGGCAGGAAGCCAAACTCCCTCCATTTTCTGCACTGTAGCTGTGTGAAGTATTCTGCTTTCCAAAATGCCTGAGCACAAGGTCAAGGATATGTTGCTGTTGGGACCTTGTCCCACACAGCAACTCAGCTGGTAGAGATGAGATTCCTGGAGGAATCCTGGAGGAGGGGGTAAGGATCCACTTCTCACAGGAATATCATCTTAATCTTATCTCCTCAACTCTTTCCCCTTCACTGCAGAGTTTGGGAAAGTCAATTGATATCTCAATTCAAACTTTTTTTTGCCTAGAGAAAAGAATGCTGTTGTTTTTGTCTAATGGAAGTACTGTGCTGTGACTGCATTTGTAACAGCAGCATGTCAAAATGCCAAAAAAGTGTGTCAAAAATAACATTTAAAAAAACTCGGGGGAGACACGTTATAGTCCTAAATGAGCATCTTTATTTCTCTGTATTGAAAGACTTCAGTCTCCCCTCAAGGGCCAATCCAACCCTTGATACTCCCATTACTGTCAAAGCATCTTTCACTCGTGTGTGCCTTCTCCTCTTCCAAGTTTTTCCGTGCAATTTCTTCTTCAATGCATGCTTGTTTTCCCAACATCCTTAACCTCCAAAGTATATGCATATTGCCATAAAGCTAATAGACTAAAAACAATTAATTTCAATTTATTTTCTTTGTCACTGTTGAGGAAAACACCACGAAGTGTTTCCTGACATAGTGCAGATAACAGTCAAATTCATGGCGATCCCTTGTTGCCACCGCTTTTTGTATTTCATTTAACGGGTTTTTCGATAGCATTCAAGAGCATCTATAAGCAGGATGCTGGCCTCCCGTGATCTGGGTGAAAGAAGATAAGAATATTAGAATTTCAGAGGCTATTCAGATCATTCGAAGTATCATAGTGTCGTTCTGTATTACTCGAAGAGGAAATACTCATTTCTATCAAGAGCTGGGGTGAAGGTTTTATCTAATACCATGACTCTCCTTGTATGTCCTGCCTCAACTGCTTTATTGGTCATCTATGGTTTTGTGACTGCTCACTTCCCTAGCACAGAGGCAAATGTTAATCAAAACCTAAGCAAAGTATATTGGAAAACATGCGGACCTATGACATAGCATAGCCATAGTTATTCTTCAAGAAATTGTTTTTATACTAGGAAGAAGAGTTTCTACCTTTAGTTCAAGAACAGTAGAGGCTAATGAAAACCTACAATAGCTGGTGGTCATGTTGGTGGTGATGTGGAGAACCTCTTTCTAAGCATAAAGTCAACAAAGGTGGCCAAGGGCCAAGACAAGAAGATCGGTCTCAGTAATAATGGCAGAGCCCTTAGATCCAACTATACCTAAAAACAGACCTACCCTTAGATTTAGATTTCCAAGTTACATGAGCCAATATATTGCTTTTTGTGCTCATGTTAGTTGGATTTTGTTTCTTGCATACCTGAAAAACACGCCTAATTCTTACTATACGTAAAGAAAACTGTTTCTTTCATAAGCCCAAGGCATCATGGTTCAATGTGCATGGGTTTTAACCTTTCTGTTGCTATTGCTCTGTTGCAAAGAGGTGGGCTGCTTATATCCACTTGGTTTCCCTTCATCCCTTTAGTGGTAAATTTTCATTACAAAAGACCCCTGATCACTTTCCCAGCACTTGTTTGTTAGGTGCTCTGATACATCTTTGGGGATTACTAGCCAGTGCAGTCTTTCTACAAGGCAAATTAGTGGGAGGGATCAAGAGTCTTTGATAGCCATACCACTGGGATTATTCCAACACTACCAAGAAATCCGTTAATGGATCAAAAATAAAAACTCACACCATTATCTCCTTTCAAATAAAAGGATATTTGAAAACTTCACTCTCTGCTTTTTTTTTTTAATCTTAACAAAATAAGAAACAGAGATACTTCTCGGCATGGTACAAAATGTCTCTCTCAACATAAAACCTCCATCATACTTAATGGAGAAAACCTATACATAACCTCAGTAAAATGAGAAATGAAACAAAGACCTCCATTGTTTCAACTACTACTTAACATTATTTTGGAGATATCAATCTTACCACAAGATAAGAAAAAATGATGCATAAAAATGAGAAAAGAGGAAGTAAAATTATCATTATTTGAAGTGGTCTAACAGTTTATCAAGAAAAGTCAACAGACTCCATCGCAAAATTAGTACTAAAACCAAGAACAAGGGGCGCCTGGGTGGCTCAGTTGGTTAAGCATCTGGCTTCTGCTCAGTCATGATCCCAGGGTCCTGCAAATTCAGCTCTCTGCTCGGCAGGGAGTCTGCTCCTTCTTCTCCCTCTGCCCCTCCTCCTGCTTGTGCTTTCTGTCTCTCAAATAAATAAATAAAATCTTAAGAAAAAAAAGAATAAGTCATAGTATAACTAGTAACAAAATTATTACATATATATAATCAACATCATATATTTAGTACACAACTACCAGTTATATTGTGAAATGGAAGAAAACACCCCATTTGCAACAGCAAAATAATAATAATAATAATAATAATAGATTTTAAAACACCTAGGAATAAATTTGGCAAGAAGTGTGCAAAATCTACATAAATTGAAATTTAATGCTCCTAAAAGGCAAAAGGACAATAAACATATAGAAAAACAACCATTTTCTAAAATACAGAATATTATAAAAACATACTTTCTTCTCAAATGAATTTAAAATAATTCTAATGAAAACACTATAGGATTAAGGGGGAAAGTAGGCAAAGTAATTCTAATGTAATTTATATTTTCTGTGGAAAATATAAATGGACAAGAGTCTCCCCCCCAAAAAAGAAAGAAAGAAATCTGAAAAAAGAATAATAAAGAAGAGACACTAGCTATGCCAGGAGTTGAAATAGAATGTAAATCTAGAAAATTTTTAGAAGTATAGTTCATGAAATAAAGATCAAAGAACAGAATAGGAAAGTGAAAAACAGATCCAAATATATATGGGAATTTAATACATAATAATGCTGACAGTTTAAAATAATGGGGAAAATTGTATCATACAACAAATGGTATTAATTAGCTTTTTTAAATTAAGTTGTACCCCTATCTTTACACAAAAATAAATTTTAGATTCAGCAAAAATTTGTGTAAAATACAAACTCATAAAAGTACCAAAGGAAAAGAGACTAGTATATTTACAGTCTCTAAGTATAGAAAGGCTTTCTGTGTGTATGACAATACCCAAGATCTTTAAAATAAAAATCACTGATAGAAACGACCATAAACACAAAACATTTCTGGGGGGAAAAACTTCTGAATGGCAGATTCAGAACAAGCAAATAACAAACACTGGAAAGATAATCTAGACAAAAAAGCTTGCAAAAAATATCACAGCTGAAGAGCTTACATTTCATCCATATAAAAACAATGCTGAAAAATTAATAGGGAAAAAACTTAAAACCCAAAAGAAAACACCTCCCCAAAATTGCCCACCCCCCAAAAAGGAAAGAATAACTGTCTACTAAAGAATGATCAAACTCACCCAAAATAAAAGAAATTAAAATTACAATGAAATAACATTTTAACCTCTTAAATTGGCAAAGATCAAAACATTTCATGATATATGGTATAGATGGGGAGAATAAGAAAACAGACTCTTTTCCTCGCATATAACTGGTAGAAACATAGATTGATATAACCTCAATGGCAATGATTTTGTAATACAGTGGTTCTCCCTTATCCATGATTTTGCCGATTACAGTCTCAGTTACCCTCAGTCTGGAATCAGAGGATGCTCTCTGGTTGTATGGTCAGGCCCATAGCAGCGTAACCCTACGTCACAGTACGTCATTCCCCTCACTTCATCTCCTCACATAGGCATTTTATCAGCCCACATCATTACAAAAGAAGAGGTGTGAATATAGCACAAGAAGATATTATGAGACAGAGACCACATTCCCCTAACTTTTATTACAGTGTATTTTATAATTGCTCTGTTTACTATTAGTTGTTAATCTCTTACTATGCCTAATTTACAAATTAAACTTTATCCTAGGGGCACCTGGGTGGCTCAGTGGGTTAAAGCCTCTGTCTTTGGCTCAGGTCATGATCCCAGGGTCCTGGGATCGAGCCCCACATCGGGCTCTCTGCTCAGCAAGGAGCCTGCTTCCCCTCCTTCTCTCTCTGCCTGCCTCTCTGCCTACTTGTGATCTCTGTCAAATAAATAAAAATAAAAATCTTTAAACTTTATCCTAGATTTGTATACCTAGCAAAAAACATTGTATATAGGTTTGGGTACTACGATCAGCATCCACTGGGGGGAGGCGTCAAATATATCCCCCCAGATAAGGGGAGACTTCTGTACCTAACAAAACATTAGATGTCCGTAGCTTTTAACCAACAATTTCCACTCTTAGTACCTTATACAGTGAGAAATAAGGTCTACACTGTGATAGTGAATACAATGTTATGTATAGGAGGAAAAGATTAAGATTCATGTAAATGTTCATCAACAAGAGACCCTCAAATATTACACAGCTATTAAAAAGGAAAATGCACGGGTACCTGGGTGGCTCAGTCAGTTAAGCAACTGCCTTCGGCTCAGGACATAATTCCAGGGTCCTGGGATAAAACCCTGCATAGGGTTTCCTCTCAGCCGGGAGCCAGCTTCTCCTCCCTCTGTCCCTCCCCCAGCTCATGTGTGTGAACACTCTCTCGTGCTCTCCCTCGAAGTCTTTTTAAAAATTAATTAAATATTTTTTTAAAGAAAAAATTCATCTCTTAGTATACGACATGGAATGATTCCTAGGACATAGGTGCTCATAATATAAAAGATTTCTCTGAAAGGAAAAGCAAGAAATGGGCTAGATTCTTGGTGGCTGGGAGACAGAGCGGAAGAGAGACTTGAAATCACTGCATGACCTTTTGGGTCTTCTGAATTGTGTTTTATGTAGTTTGTATTACTTATTAAAAATAACTATAGTAATAATTTAATTGTTAATCAAATTATCAAACTATTTTAAATAGTAACAAACCTATCCATACTGTAATAAAGTAAGATCATTTCTAAGACTCTATTTTAAGAAAAGAATGTGAAACAGACCAAAGTATGTGTAAGGTTTTACAGGCGAGATACACACAACACCAGGCAAGATAGGCGCAAAGCAAGATTTATTAAAGGGGCTCTCGGGCGAAGTTCCTCCACTCAGGAGAGGGGAGTCAGGAAAGTCACGCTGGGAGGGGGTCAAGTGGGTCTTTTATCTGGGTTAAGACAGGGCATAGGTTCACAGCCATATAAGGTAAGCTATTCGGGGTGTGGGTTCACAACTATATATGGTAAGGTATTTGGTGGTTGGAGGGCAGGGGGAGTTCTGATGTTCCTGTTTCCTGCATAGGTATCAGTTTACTTATGGTGACGTGTCCTCGGCATACGTCCTTCTGGCAGGAGAGTCATAGGTAAAGGAAGAAGGCGGCCACTTTTATTGTTCCTCCTGCATTCCCGGAGCCGCTGACCCAACAGTAAGTGCACAAAGATATTTGTCACAAGGGTTTGTTTGCTCATTATTTTGTTTTATTTCAATAATTAGGAAATAGTAGCAACCTAAATACATAATGTTAAGGAAACTGCTAGGAACTAATGTTATATCCAAAAAAAGGGAATATTATGCAGCCTTTAAAAATGTTTGTGAAGCCCTTTAACAACATGGGAACACGTTTATATGATCCAGTGAAAAACGCAAGTCAGAATTTTCATACACTGGGATCTCAAGTGAAAACATACAGCAAAATGTTTTAAATATGAAGGGTAATTATATCTGAGAAATGGGATTAGAGAAAATATTTTTCCTCATATTTTTCAGAACATCCAATTCTTCCAAGATGGGAATGCATTTTTACTATAGTAATCAGAAAAAAAAGTCAAGTAAAAATTAAAATCTGTGTGCCTTTATTCACAATCACTGGCCTCCTCACAATCACTCCTCCTTACTGAGGACGGACTCAGAAACTCAGGACTTCCTCTCACACTGCATGTAACCTTGTTTTCTGCTTTCTAGTAAGATCCTACCAGAAGTGGTTTCATTTTATGCCTGCATTTGGTGCCGAGAGAGCAGTGCCCACCTTTCATCAGCACACCCTCTGCATGAGCCTTGGAGTCCAGCACGATGACACTTTCTGAAGTCAGTCTGCTTGGATACACATCCCAATTCCATCATTTTCTACTTAATGTCTCTGTGCTTCCATGGGGAGGCAAGCGAGCCACCATGTAATGTCGCCATGGAGATTAAATGAGATAATTTACGTAGGGTGCATAGCTCGAAAGTGCTTGGCACACAGCCAATCCTTTATAAATATTACATATTTTGCAAAAGAGAAATTTGCTTCTTGATTCAAGACTGTGACTTCAAAACATGAAGATAAACGCCCTTAATGACACCCCATTCTTTATCAGCTTAGCTGCTTTCTTGTTCCCCAACAGTCTGAGGTTCTATCTGGTTTGAGGTTTTCTTTCTCAGTCTCTCTGCATTAATTCCACACTGACTCTGCTGCCTTTGAAACCCACACCAGCGGGAAGCTTCAGGGACTTAGAAAGATTTTAGTGCAGATGCCCTAGGAGGGCCATCTGTCCCAGGAAACAGGGAATGAGTTGGGGGAGGGGAAGGTCAGAGGAAGCTCATAAGCAACAGGGTTTCAGACGGTTTATATTTACTCCTGGAAGGCTGGCGGTGGGGTGGTCAGAATCCTTTATGCAGAACAAGTATTCCCCAAGATTTCTCATAGACGATGGACTGATTTCATACCTAAACTCAAAAAAAAAAAAAAAAAAAAAGATAGAAGAAGAAGTTTGGAACTAAAATCTTGATTTCTGAACACTGTTCTCCACGAAAAGAAGCCAAGGGCTGTTTGAAATAAAGTCTTTTTCCAGGACTGGGGCAGGAAAAGGAAAAGAGGCTTCTGGAATATTTTTTTGTGCCAGAAAGTAAGGAAGTGTTCAAAAAATGAAAAGGACCTGTCAAAGGAACACAGAAACCAACTTGAAGGTGCTCTCACTCAGCATCAAAATAAATAAGGATAATCATGGATGATATCACTTGAAATAAAATAAAATTCCAAAAGCCTTACTAGTTGGTGACAGCCCGTGGTGTGGGACTCCTCACAGCAATGATGGGATCTCCATTTCAGGATGGGAAAGGGTTGAGGACTGACCCCACAGATGATCAGCTTCTGTATCTAAACCCATGTCAGAGAAGCAGGACTAAAAATTTTTATCATGATTCACATCCTCAGTGAGGTACTATCATCAATCAATAACCAGCTGGTAAGCTCAGAGGAGATCAAGCCTGCACCAGGACACCCATCCTTATCTTATTTTGGTCTTTGCAAGAGGAGGGAAACGCTAAGTGCAGGCTGAGAGCCTGGTGACACAGAAGAGAAAAATATTTTGAACTCTGTTTCTTAGGCAACATAAAATTTTGTGATATGTTGATCAAAGATGAAAAGCAGCCATGCAGAGTGATGAGTTTTGTCCTGAGGGGCTGGCAGATACCTTGAGGCACCAGAAATGACACTGAACTTCAGATAAACTAAAGGTATATCTAGCAACAGTAGCCATATGTAAAATGAAAATGATGACCCCTCAACTTCTGTCCCTGATATGCATTTTCTAGAACCTTCTCCTTGTGTTCATATATTTTTCATCTCATCTATAACACATATGTAAAAACAAAAGAAAGTGCTTATATACACTTACTATTTGCTAGACATCATTTTAAAGTATATATTAACATATTTTTTAATCCCAACAACTCTATGAGGTTGACACTGTTATTATCATCCCCATTTTATAGATGAGGAAATGAAGGCATAGAGAAGTTTTAATAACCCATCATGGGTCACAGGGCTTAGAGATCAAGGCTCGAATTTGAATATCGGTCATCCAGGTCCAGGACTGAGATCTTAATCATGGCAATCTATTGACAATCTATTGTCTCCAGACTTACAATGTGTATACACACTCTCTCTCTCTGTCTCTCTCTCTCTCTCTCTCTCTCTCACACACACACACACACACACACACACACTCCTATAATCATCCAAAAGTCCCTCTTTCAAGATAATTTCGGCAGGTGGGGAGAGTAAATATATTGAATTTATTGACAGGTCATTTCTCATTCTCTATGGTCTGAACAATACATGCCAAGTCTTTGAGATTCTTGAATATAGACTCAAACAGTTTATGACAGAATATCCAACATCCCTGGGGTGCCTGGGTGGTTCAGTTGGCTGAGGATCTAACTCTTGATATCAGCTCAAGTCATGATCTCAAAGTTGTGAGATCGAGCCATGCCTCGGGCTCTGAGTTTGTGGAGCCTGCTTGAGATTCTCTCCCTCTCTCTCCCTTCTGCCCCCATTCTGTCCTGCTTGCACTCTCTGAAAAGAAAGAAAGAAGAAAAGAAAATCCAATATCCCTTCAAAACTATCTTGGATCTAAGTCTTTGGTTCAATGAATAGATTTTCTATTGTGGAATGTCAGACAGCCTCAAGTAGTAGGCAAATCCAAAATGTGGAGACAGTCAAGGAAGCTTTGCTACTCCCTTGAAGTGCTCTGGATGGGTGGCTGTCTTTGCTCTTGAGGCACTTGGCTGGCCCCACCTGAGTTCTGCCCCCATCCAAAACTCTCCATTCCCATTAAATTAGTGGGGTTTTTTTTCTCAGTTCCACATTTGCCTTTTTATGCTTCAATTTCCTCATCTGTACAATGGGCTAATTAAAGCACTTATATCATGGGATCATTGGGACAATTAAGTAAGGTAAGACAATCTAAAGTTCTTAGAATGACTGGTGTAGAGTGCTCAAAGTGTCTATTGGTACTGCCTTTACACCAATTAAAAATCCACTTTCTCCCTCATTTTCCATTTTGTGTGAGGGTTCCAAGTGGCATTTCCTGATGGACTGTGGACTGTTTCACCCATATCATGACACTACCATATATGACTTCAGTTACTGATTCTTATGGATTAAAATATGTTCCCTCCAAAATATGCTGAAATCCTAGGCCCCGGAACCTGTGAATGCAGCCTTATTTGGAAATGAGGTTTTTGCAGATATAATCAAGCTAAAATGCAGCCATATTGAATCAGGGCAAACCCTAATCCAATACAGTGAGTGTCCTTAGAAGAGAAGACTTGTGTACACACACAAACGCATGTGCACGCGCGCACACACACACACACAGGAGATTGACACATAACAATACAAGCAGAGATTGAGTGTTAAAGACAACCACAAGTGAGAGACACCCAAGGATAGCCAGCAACCACCAAAGCAAGGAAGTGTCCTCTTCTAGAGCCTTCAGAGAGAGCATGGCCCTCTAGACATCTTGACTTCAGACTTCTCGCTTCCACAACCGTGTGAGAATAAATTTTTGTTGTTTTAAGCCACTCGGTTTGTGGTAATTTACTATATTATCCCTAGGAAATAGATACCCTGAGCTTTGCCCTTCCACATCCACTCTATGGGTTTTCCTTCTCTAACTTCCCTCCCTAGTGTCTCTCATTCATGTTTTTGTGCATGAATTTCCTCTCATCTCATGAAACATCAGATGAAATATTTAGTCACAATTGTCTGTGCCAGAAAATGCCCTGTTCTCTAGAGTTGGTGTTTTTTTTATTTTAATTTGTTATACATTAATTCTTTCCCTACTGCAAAAATGTGACAGTGCAACAAAAGGCTCTGACACAGAACACTGAATTTCTTTTATTTAACTCTGTCAGTGTTAGGGAACAATGTGTTATCATTGGAATCAGAAGCCAATCTTATCCTGCTGGGTTATCGTGAATCCTCATTTGGCTCTGGCCATTCATAATTTTGATGTCCTAATATTCTTTCAACTGGGAGATTGACGCAGAAACCACTGTCATTTCACCGAGTGATTATTCAATTCTATATTCCTAAATCTCATTTTTTCGAGCTTCTCTGAGTTAAACATTACATTTTATTTCAGCTAAATCACCCCTGTAATAGGCTGAATCTTATTCTGTTAGAGATTTTGATGACTTCTCCATTGATGGAACATAAAACAGTGTCTAGCATATATACATTTTTACAGTTTAATTCTGGGCTCCCAAAAGATAAATTGTGAACCAAATGGGGAAAGAGACATGAATAAATAATGCCAGCAGAGCAGACTAAAATATGTAGGAAAAGTTAAGCCCCTCTCAGTAAATGTCAAGTATGAAATTGTTTTATATAATTTTATTCATTGGACCTAACCTACTCCCACAAGATTTCATTTGATTTTCAGAGATTGATACCATTATATTCTGCATTTCAAGTATGAGATCAAAACATGCCCAGCACCAGACTCCAGTTTCCTGCACTGTGATGCAGAACCTGCTCTTATAATGGTGCGTTCTCTGGAACAGAGTGAAGTCTATGGTTCTGTGAGACCCTACCCAACAGTGCTCGCAATGAACTGCAATGTGTGGGTAATCATTAAGTGAGGGCAGGGTTGAGGAACGAATCTCCATACTATAGCAGATCAGAGCAAGGAAGCTCAGTGCAAGACCAGAGGGGTCCCTTCTAATTTTCAACAGCTGTTGTCCCAGTGGAGATTGGCCACACATGTTGGCAGATTTTGCAGCAACTGGCAGCGACTGTTCACCAAGTTATTTGCCTTTTCTGTCTAGACACATGTAGCTAGATTACACATCCCAGTCTCCCTTGTGGTGAGCTATAGCCTAGTGACTGGGTTCTGGACATTGGAATGGGCATCAGAGTGGTATACTCCATCTTCAAGCATAGGCTACAAAAGTTTCTATACAATCTTCCCTGCTCTCTTCTTTCTTCTGCTAGCCAGACTCAGACAATTCAGGGAAGCCTCCAAGGCCCTAGAGTAGAAGCCAGCAGGCAGTTTCCTATGAAGTCCAGGAGTGTAAATATTTTAGATGTTAGAAGCTATCCAGTGTCTGTTGTGATTACTCAACTCTGTTCTTGTATTAGGAAAGCAACCTTCAATAATATATAAATGAATAAATGTGCCTGGTTCTAATTAAATTTTATTTACAAAAACAATGAATTTGGCCCACAGACTATAGCTTTCTAAACCCTGCCCTAGGGGACAACCCAAAGCAAGGACTAAGGGTTCCTGAATAACCATGGGGATTAGACCATCCTTTCCCCAGTCCACAGTCTTGACCTTATAGGCTGGGACATGCGTGAGGCGCTGACATGGGGTTCTGCTCCAGGCAGTCACTCAGGAATCCAGGCCAACAGAGGCATCATCTTAGCACACACTTTCACCATCACCCCACTTTTGAAAAGAAGTATCTCAAATAGTACCCTTCTTAGAGCTTCTTTCTAGAAGCAATGTATCATTCCCATTTACATTTTATTGGCACGTCACGGCATCTGACTACATCCAAAATGGAGAGTGGTCAACCACATGCCCAAGAAGGAAAGAGAGTCCACTCACTTGTGAATGATACAATGATGCTATGCAACGTGATATAAAGCTATGGGTCATTCACATCCTAAGTGCAAGAAAAGTGTAGTCAGACTACTATCATCCTAAGGCTGAAGATTGGCCTGCTAAGGAGAAGCAAAGATGGTATTAGAACTCGGGCCATTGTGGGTAGAGCAGGCTTGGATGACATGTCTGGGTCTGGGTTTTCAGAAAGCATCCTAGGACACAAGGGAAATAGAAACTGTGGGAGCTATGGACAGAGAAAAGGAAGACTAGAAGACCTAAATTAGCATCCTAGATATAACGTTGCTTCCATCCATCCTGTTCTCTTCCATCTATGAGAATGATAGAATTAAACTGGCCCACTTACAAATGATCCCCGCCTAGGCTGAGCCATAGGAGATCACCAATACTCCACTGTGTTTTACCTACAAAACTAGTTCTATAAGGTAAAACCTAACTCCTTACATTTTATTTTTTTAGCTTAAAGTTTCTTTTTTCTTTTCTTTTTTTTTTATTTAAATGCAGTTAGGGCACTTGGGTGGCGCAGTTGGTTAAGCAACTGCCTTCAGCTCAGTCATGATCCTATAGTTCCAGGACTGAGTACCTCATTGGGCTCCCTGCTCAGTGGGGAGTCTGCTTCTCCCTTTGACCTCTGCCATCTCATGCTCTCTCTCTCTCTCTCATTCTCTCTCTCTCAAATAAATAAATAAAATCTTTTAAAAAAATAAATAAATAAATTCAATTAGCCACATATAGTACATCATTAGTTTTCGATGTAGGATTCAGTGATTCCTTAGTTGCATATAACACCCAGGGCTCATCACATCAAGTGCCCTCCTTAATACCCATCACCCAGTTACACCATCCCCCACCACACCTCCCTTTCCACAACCCTCAGTTTGTTTCCCAGACTCAATAGTCTCTCATGGTTTGTCTCCCTCCCTGATTTCTTCCCATTCAGGTTTTCCTTCCTTCCCCTCTGATCCTCTGCACTACTTCTTATATTCTGCATAAGAAGTTAAAAATAGAACTACCCAATGGTCTAGCAATTGCACTACTGGGTATTTACCCCAGAGATACAGATGTAATTTCTTATATTTTAAATATCACCTGCCTTTATTTTGAAAATAGAAGAACATAAAAGTTTAGTTCATAGAGTTAGAGGGTTCTACCCAAAAATGTGCTAAGAAACTAAAATATTCCCCAGACTGAGTAAGCATATCTAGTCCTTGAACATACTTATAAAAGCAAGACTGCCCATATTCTTTTCTTGACACTGGCTCTTCTAAAGTTGTAATCACTCCAATTCTAAACCTAAGAAAGAAAAGATGAATGCATGTTGAGCTCCAACTATGCAAAGGACTTAGAGAGAAGGTCACAGTTGAGTTGAAATGAGGAGTAAGTGTCTGGCTGACCCCCAAGCAGCCTTGGGAATCTTTCTGTGCTGAGGAATGGAGCCTATAGCAAGCAGAGGTGCGGAGAAGCTATTATGAACCTGGCCATATAGGGTTGACCGGGAGCCTATCCTTTGGGATTAGGTCTGAGCCCTGCACTAAGAGGTTGGAGGCAGAGGTTGGCTGGGGCTATTTTCTTGAGGGATTTTATGAGATATAAGACTTCAGTGGTAAGTCTTGGGGTCATTGGGATTTTGTGCCTTCTTGATAGCAGGAACGGAGCAAGAGCAGCTGTGGTAGGGTCTCAGTGTACTGGCCAACCGTCGGCAACAAGAAGAGGCCTGTGAGAAGATTCTTCATAAACTTACGACAGGTAATCCCCTCAGAATCTCAGAAATAATGGAGAAAGACTGAGGAAGGAGAGAAGGGATGATGAGCTGGACCTATGCAGGGGAGGCCATTGGTCATAAAGATGTGGACATTTCTTACGAAGTGAATTAGTCAGGGTTCTCCAGAGAAACAGATCCAATAAGGGGTGAGTGTGTGTGTGTGTAAAGAGATTTAGTGTAAGGAATTAGCTCATGCAATTACCAAAGCTAGCAAGTCCCAAGATCTTCAGGGTGAGTCGCCAGGCTTGACATCCAGGAAGGTCAATGGTGTAGCTCCAATCCAAAGACTGGCAGTCTCAAGACCCAGAAGGAGCCAGTGTTTCAGTCCGAGTCCAAAGGCGTTAAAAGAAAAAATAATATCCCAGTGTGAAAGCCATGAGACAGGAAGAATTCTCTCTTACCCTGGGTGAGGTCAGCCTTTTTGTTCTATTCAGGCCTTGGATGGACTGGAGGAGACTCGCCTACATGAGGGGCAACTGAGCCTCCTGACTTAAATGTTAATCTCATCCAGAAATACCCTCTCAGAAATACCCTGAATGTGTTGGACCTAATATCTAGGTACGCTGTGGCTCAATCAAACTGACATGGAATTAACCAACATACAGAGGAACCTCTTTTATTCACACAGACTGTTAATTTTGCATTTCACAGAATCTTCCCAACAACTTCTGAATTAGGTATTATTGAGGTAAGTTAAGAGTTAGGTGGACTGTCTGAGGGCATAGCTAATGGAGGAGTCAGAATTTGCACCCATGACTTCATGCATGCGTTGTTTTTAACAGTTTCCATCATAAAGACTCCTTTTTGTATTGTTTATTTTTTTTTTACGATTTATTTATTTATTTATTTGACAAACAGAGATCACAAGTAGGCAGAGAGACAGGCAGAGAGAGAAGGGGAAGCAGGCTCCCCGCCTAGCAGAGAGCCCGATGTAGGTCTCAATCCCAGGACCCTGGAATCATGACCCAAGCCAAAGGCAAAAGCTTTAACCCACTGAGCCACCCACGCGCCCCTGTATTGTTTATTTCTTGATTTAAGAAAATAAACTGTAAAGAAAAAAATTTAAACAGCTGGGGAAAACTGAATCTAATCAGTTTGGGGGTTTTTTGTGTGTGTTTTTTTTTTTTTTTAGATTTTTCTTTGTTTATTTGACAGAGATCACAAGCAGGCAGAGGCAGTGTGGGGTGGGGGGAGGCGATCGACAAGCAGAGAGCCAGATGCGGGGCTTGATTCCAGGACCCTGGGATCATGACCTGAGCTGAAGACAGAGGCTTTAACCCTCTTAGCCACCCAGGCACCCCTCTAATCATTTTTAAATGAAATGATTATTAATACTTTTAGAAGTAATATGATAAGGTTATATAAAAATTATAGACAGACCACGATGTGATAGTATTTCTGTTTGAGTTAATACATCATAAATAAAGTTTTTTTTTAAGTTATGAGCTCCTCCAAAGCAGAGCCCCAGGAGAGTGTACTAACTGGTGTCCATTCTGATTGGTGTCCTTGGCATACCTCTATGAAATACTGAATATTGACCCTGCCTTAAGGCATTAACTTCATTCTAGGCAGGCTCTTTCCACATGATGATGATGAGCCCTAGCCCTCGCATTCTCTCAGCTTTACGATCAGCAGAAAAGAAAATGTTCCACTTCCTTGACAGTCTCCGGAAAGCCCTAGACCTTGCTTCATTGGGCCTAACTAGGTCGCTTGCCTTTATCTAAATCAAACAACCATGCTAGGAGGCTTGACCCTGGAGCTGAAAACTAGTCAATCCCATTCCATACTATGTAGGCTAATAATGAGGAAGAAGCGTTCACCCAAATAAATGTGGGGTGTTCTTCGGATGGCAGAATAGATGATGAATGGCCCAAACCAGCAATTTAGCCTTCCATATTCCCCTAAGTAAGATTGACTCTGGGTTTGCTTGTCTTCATGTAACGAGGAAAAGTTAGTCCTTCAAGGATGAAATATTTCCTAAGGACATGGGGGTCTTATCAGAAATTGAATCAGAACAGTTGTCCAATCTTATAATTCCACTCTTTCTTATTCTAGATAAATTAATTTATTATCTTTTTACAGGGCTGAGACTTTCTTGTCTCGGCCTGTGTTAAGTCCCTCCACCCAAAATGCCCTCCCTCCCACCCTCTCGTATCTTGTAAAGCTCCTGCTTACCAGTGACATTCAACTCAGATGCCTTTTTAAAAAAATTAACATATAATGTATTATTTTCTTCAGGGGTACCAGTCTGTGAGTCATTAGTCTTACACAATTCACAGTTCACTAATTACCATAGCACATGTCCTCCCCAGTGTCCACAACCCAGCCACCCTGTCCCTCCCCACCCCACCCCTCAGCACCCCTCAGTTTGTTTCCTGAGATTAAGAGTCTCTTACGGTTTGTCTCCCTCCCAATCCCATCCTGTTTCCTTTTTTCCCTCCCTACCCCCATGACCCCCCACACTGCCTCTCAAATTCCTCTCATCAGGGAGATCATATGAGAATTGTCTTTCTCTGACTGACTTATTTCGCCCAACCTAATACCCTCTAGTTCCATCCACAGATGCCACTTCCTTCACAAAGATTTCCCTGAGCTCCTGCCCTCACAGCCCTCCCGATCCCACCCAACCCAACTTCTTTGGAGCTTCCGTAGCGCTGCGTGGCTCTCTTATGGCACCTCTACTCTTCTGTGGATTCATGGGATGGAGAGTTCACTGTGCTCTCGTCTTCTTCTCCCTTCCAGACTGTAAACTGTCTGGGGCAAGCCAGCTTTCATTCATCTCCACGCCCTTCATCACTAACTCAACATGTATTCAGTCCCACTCAACCCAGCACCGAGAGATCTGTCCATTCCCCGCAATGATCTCAACCCCCATTATAACAAATCAAGGTGTTCTAGTTCTTAATCTGGTTATTAATCTGGTCTTATCTAGTTCTTAATCTGGATGGTGGGTTCAAGAGCATCACTTTATTATATTAATATTATTATTATTCTTTCATAGGTGTGATATACAGTTTTTTAAGAAAACAGGAAAAACTGAGGCTGGATTCCCCCATCATCTGCACATCACATTTATATATGACAAGCTGCTTAAACTGTAGAGGGCTCTCGGTAGCCCATGCTCTGGCTTTAATCCCTCCCTGGATCCTTCAGACGTTTCTAAGAGCTCAGTACCCGCTACCTTAAGAAAGCCTGGTTGGAACTCGATGCCTATAATTCTTAATTACAATTGCATTGCTGGCTTTATGTGCATCTCTGCTCATTTAAACTCAATGCTGACTGACAAATTGTGCTCGTCTGCCTATTCGACAGTAATTTAGCCAGGCAACCTGCAGCTTGCACCAGATTGATGAGCAGCCGTTTGATCTGTTTGGGGATGGATTGTTTTCTTGGTGTGGGCTGTTTTGTGCTACTGCCGAACGATGGATGGTTTCGTCTTCTCTGGTGACATTCTGGACACTCTAGATGGCCTCTCCTGTAACTCCAAATGCACATTTTAAAAACATCAATCACTCTTCATCGCAGACGTGTCATCACAGAGAAGAGCAGGATGAAATGGCTCATCAGACCCACGTCAAGATCACATCGCTGTTTTCCAAGCCAGCAAGAGTTCAAGTTGGTACTCAATTTGCTCCCACTGCAGACCAGAGCTGAGGCCGTCGTCGTTAGACACAGTGATTTCTCTTGGAAGAGCTTTGTGCTGGTCAGAGTTACCTTTCAGGAGAATCACCCTACCCACCACGTAAGGATTCTGAACCACGCGCTCTGCCCTGGCCACGTTCCGTGGCCTTCTGCCTCTTAGGCGAGGCAAGCTTCTGAGTTAACTATCTGAATCTTTTCAGGCTGTGAGAAGATGTCTCTCCCCGATGATGCGTGCTTTATTATTTGTCCAATTCAGGTTTTTCATGGTCCCTGTAGCCTGAATGCAGAGTGAAGGAAAAGTGTGTCCCGAAGGTATAAGCAACAGCTTTATTGAGATGATTCACATACCATACCATTCACCCATTTGAAGTAGAGAGTTGAATGGGGTTTGGTCTATTACAGTATGAATTCTTTTAAGTTGTGGTAAAATACCTATCACGTAAAATGTGTCCTTTTAACCATTTTTAAGTGTACAGTTCAGTGCTATTAATTACATGTACAGTGTTACAAGCAACCATCACCAGGATTTCCAAAGCTTTTTATCACTCCGACAGAAAGTCTGCGACCACAAACAAGGACACCCACTCGCCTGCCCCCAGGGCCCAGTAACTTCTATTCCACTTTCTGTCTCTATGAATTTGACTCCGTACTGAAAACACACAATATTGACCTTCGTGTGACTGGTTTATTTCACTTACCATAATGTGTTCGTATCACGATTTCCTTCTCTTCCACAGCCAAGTAACACTCATGATACCCCACTGTGTGTATAGATTGTATCTTACTTAACGGTTCACCTATTGATAGACATTTGAATTGTTTCCAATTTTGGCTGTTGTAAATAATGCTGCAATGAACATACATAACAAGTATCTGTTCAAGTCTCTGTTTTCAATTCCTTTGGGGATATACATTAGAGTGGAGTTTCTGGGTCAGATGGTAATTCTCTGCTGAGCTTTTGGAGGAACTGCCAAACAGTTTTCCTGAGTGGCTGCACCATTTTACATTCCCACCAGTTATGCACTAGTGTTCTAATTTCTCCACATATGCCAACACTGATTGTTTCTCATTTTTGTTTTTATAGTCGTACTAGTAGTTGTGCCCAATACCGTTTTAACCCTTAGAGTCCGGGGTAGAGATTTTCACAAGTAGTATGGAGAGGAAGGAGATTGCCCAAGAGGGTTTGAAAATACAGTGGCACCTCCACACTTCGAGGAACTTAATCAAGGCCCATTTTATTTGTTTTTTAAGATTTTATTTATTTATTTGACACAGAGAGAGACATTGAGAGAGGGAACCCAAGCAGGGGGAGTGGGAGAGGGAGAGTCAGGCTTCCTGCTAAGCAGGGAACCTAGTGTGGGGCTCGATCCCAGAACCCTGGGATCATGACCTAAGCTGAAGGCAGAGGCTTAACAACTGAGCAACCCAGGTGCACCCCATTTTAATTACAGATGTTTTCTGGTGGCCTGGCTCATCTGAAGCCCTGGCTCATAATTGGGTCTTGCACCAAGTATGTGGTCTCCTAATCTCCTCATCTCTAAAACGGGGATGAAGTTATCTCCCAGGGTCGTGACAGCCCTTAGCCAGCTTCCCAGGAACTAGCAGGCACCCACAAAATGCTGGAATCTGACTTTTAGCCCCTCAGGTGCAGACAGGAAACAATCACTGTGGGGGAGGGGGTGTTGGGGGAGAATGCTCTGGTGAAGATGCAGGTGAGGTGCTGTGCCTGGAACGATAGGACAGCTTCACAGTGAGTGTGGCTCGATCACAGACACCCATGTCCACTCTGCCTGAACTTAGCTACTCACTGTTCTACCCATATTGTGGCCTGTGCACACAGCTCTCTTGACTTGCTCATAAATTATTTCTAGTTATTCTTATGTGACCCTCAGAAGACTAGGACTGTTATGCACCCCATGGTTGGTCAAGAAGCACTGAGTCGATAAACACTGGAATCCTCTGTTGAGAGCAACACTGGCTCATTGCTGTGGTCTGGCTCAGACCAACGCATGACAGTGTATAGTCTGATAAAACAGGTACTGTGCAGAGGAGATGGGGGGCTATGCTGGGCTATGCTGGGCACTGACATCCCAAAAGGCAAGACTCAGGCTACATAAGGCTACACAGTACATTTTCCCATTTGTTTCCAGATATACTAACTATTCCCCAACCCCAACACTAACTATTCCACAACCCCCTGTGATGTACAGGTTGACCCAGTCTTTGTCTACCTTTTATTTTGGTCCTCAAGCCCTGAGGACTCTGCTTACTTAGAATTAACAGTCCTTCCCAGAACACTGTAATTTGCAGATAGAGAAAAAGTACTTCTTACAGATCAACCAAGAGCATTCCGTCCTTCCTCCATATGACTCCCACCCCAAAGTATACGAACAATTCAGGAACAGACATAATGGCTGGGAAGTCAAACAAAACCAGATGGTTTTCCAGTCCTGGCTATCTAAATACCATGTCATCTGTATTACATAATTCTTAGAGAAAGCACGCCGCTTTAATTGTGCGGCACAGATCATGACAGATTGCTCAGTTTTTTGACATCATTTTCTTTGGTGTTTTCTCTGCTCTGAGCGCAGGGAAACTAATTATGTCCAGGTGGGGTCCAGGTGCAGGTATGTGTGCGAACTCCGGAGGGCCTGCTTATATATGAAATGGTTTCGTTGGAGTGTTCTAGCTTTGAAAACTTGCTCTCTTGGCCCTTTTTAATACGTGCTCATTTCTCTCTAAATATTCCCCCATCCCCATGCTGACTAATGACTAATTGAGGTTCTACAGGAGTGGAATGGGCTCTGGGAAGGAAGAGAGGCTCCGTTGCAGACTGTGGGCTGCCATGCTTTACGGTGTCTCCGGAAACCTATCTATCTTTACAGCACATGGCCTCGTTCCTGAAATTAGCATCATTATGTACAGTGCTAAGATGACTTAGCCTCACTTCATATTTAGAATAGAAAAATATACTTGTTATGAAGATGTATTTCCTGTTATCAACAGGGACTGGAGTTCTGAAGAGGGATAGATGGTAGTCTACAGAGCAAGGCGAACATACCTAATATCACTGAACTGTACACTTGAAGATAGTTAAAATGCTAAATCCTATGTGGTGTATATCTTGTCACAAGGAAAAATAGTAATTGGTACTGTCCATAACTTCAGGAGATGGGCTCAATAAAAATGAGAGCAATATACCTACTTCCGATAAGTACCATTTAGAGAATCCTTCCATTCTATTGGTTACTTCAGAGACTTATCACCTTACATTGGCATAGAATTGCTCTATGGTGTGCAAAGCACTCCCATATACCCAATCCCACTTGACCTTCTTTGTGTATACAAGATAAGCAGGTTGATCCCCATATTGCAAATGAAGATTATTGCTGTTACCTTTGCTAAATAACAAATAAGTGGCTTAAGAAGAGCACTCATTTATGCTACTCACCAGTCGTCCATTATGGGTAGTGCGTGGTGGAGATGGCTATCCCTGCTCCACGCACCATCACTTTGAGTGGCTCACTGAAGACTAGAGGAACCAGCCCCAAGAATAGTTCTCTCACATGGCAGGCAAGGTGGGGTTAGCTGTCAGCTGGTGGCTCTGCTGGGGATGTCAGCTCAGGGTTATTCTCCACATGGGTTTCTTCACAAGGTTGCTTGGACTTCCTCGAGCATGATCACTAGGTTTCAAAAATGAGCATCCCAAAAGATGGGAAATGGCAGCTCCCATTCTCTTAAGTCTCTTAAGACTTGGGTCCAGAAATGGGAACATCTTCACTTGAGCTATACTCTGTTGGTCAGAGTGGTGACAGAGCTCACCCATATTCAAGGGGAGCAGACATGGACCCAACTCCTTGAACGAAAGAACAAAAAAAACCCATTTGTGGCCATCTTGAATCTGCCACAAAATGTCAAGGCTAAGTCTGAATTGGTCATGGTTACTCAGGTAGTAAGTGAGAGTTGACCACTGGGCTTTCTCCACTAAACTATTCTGAATTGGTATGATGGTTATTACACCAAAATCCATCTAAGTCACTTGAAATTTCTTTCCCAGGAAACCAGTGGATAATCATGCTTAAACCACATTTCCTTCTTCAAGTTAGAGTATAGAAGTGAATTCTTAAAAGTTACTTTTTAGGGGTGCCTGAGGGCTCAATTGGTTGAACATCCAACTCTTGATTTCAGCTCAGGTCATGATCTCAGGGTAGCGAGATCAAGCCCTGAACTGGGCTCCACACTCAGCATGGAGTCTGCTTGTCCCTCTCCCTCTGCTCCTCCCCTTCCTCTGCTCCTCCCTGCAGCTCTCTGTCTCTGTCTTCTCTCTCTCTCTCTCTCTTTCAAGTAAATAAATAAAATCTTCCACAAAAAAGTTACTTTGAAAATATAAAATGCTTTGAAACATATCTCTTCCAGGTCTGCATTCTAAGTACTCACATGAAATCCTTAATTTGGTTCCTGCCCATGATTTAAACACTACTTCCCATAATATCTATCACCACCCAAATGCATACAAATGCAGTATCATGAGTCCTGCCTCTAAACACTTTTAATATCAAAAACATCATGCTTATCAAATTACTTTGAGTAGCAAGAGAATTTATTTTATGTCATCTAAAAAACTCAAAGATGAAAAATGTTCTACTGTGGTTGAGATGTCCATTTCATGATATGAAGTTCCCATTTCAGGGTGAAGCTCTACAGGTGAAATAACAAGCTCGCTTTGAACAATCTTATCTTGTGGCCAAATTGGCTGGAAATAAACTATTCCACCAAGTGGGAGATATTAACCTATGAGTGCTTCATGTTGACAAATGAGGTCGTTAAGCCATGGAGACTTGGGAAAATGTCCTTTGCAATAGAGAGATCTGGCTGCCACCACCTTATCCACGTGATCAAACTCCACATCCACATCACGAATAGTGGGACAATCTGCCATTAAATGCCTCTCAGCATGACACAGTGGGACCTGCACAGCACCACTTGGAAAATATTCTTGCCAAAAATGTTTAACTCGATGCTCCTCAGCCTCAACACCTGACTTTCAGGACACCTTCCTGCAAACATACTTCAACTGAACCAGAGATCATAGAAAATGAGTTGAGTAATGACTTAATTTTCCCAACGAAACACAAATGGTACCATTCTATCTGCATGGGTAGAAGTTAATTCATGACATAAAATGGGTGCCTTAGGACATTACAGCTCAGTTCTCATGGATCTCATGGATCTGCAGTTGCAAAGGATCAACTTAGAGGAGGAAATGATCAGAGAAATCCAGAATATGAGACAATCTACAGAACAACTCACCTGGTCTCTTCAAAAAGAAAATGCCATGAAATATGGTGTTTGTCAATTAAAGGAAACTAATCACCTGTCACAAAAGATGATTTTTGTGTATTTTTTACCTCCATATAGGGGGATCATATATACTCTCCTTGTATCAAGCTGTTATTGCTCGAGATAATGTCCAAGATTCACCCAAGCTACTGCATGATTCAGTATTGCTTTCCTTTTTTACTGCTGTGTCATATTCCTCTGCACAAATACACCAGCATTTATTCATCTGTTTTATTGGTGATGGTCATGCGGTATAGTTCCAGTTTGGAGAAATAATGAGCAAACAATGAGCTGCTTTCATAGGTCTCTCTGTGGCATATTCAATCATTTCTCATGAGTATACACAGAGGAATGGCATTACTGGGTCATAGAATCAGTACAACCTGAAATTTATTAGATTCTTGCAAACAATTTTCCTAAAATTGTGACTGAACCAATTTATACTCTCAGCCAAAAGCTCTCAGAACTCCAGATCCTCACCCCTTCTGGGATATGGAGTGGAAGAGATATTGATAAGGAAAAGCTGTGAGAACACTTTCCAGGGTGATAAAAATATCCTATTTATCAACCTGGCTAGTGCTTACATAGGAGATTCATCAAGGCCTAAAACTGCTCTTAAAAATAAAATCAAGGGGTACCTGGGTAGCTCAGTCATTAAGCATCTGCCTTTGGCTCAGGTCATGATTCCAGGGTCCTGGGATGGAGTCCTTGGATCAAGCCTGCCTCAGGCTCCCTGCTCCTCCCTGCTTCTCCCTCTCCCACTCCCCCTGCTTGTGTTCCCTCTCTCACAGTCTCTCTCTGTCAAATAAATAAATGAAATCTTAAAAAATAAATAAATGAAAACAAAATCAGTTGTTTAAAAATTCACCAAGGTACACAGTTAAGATCTGTACACTTTGTGCGGAGTTTCTACTTTGAAGAAGGAAGAGAGGCCAAGAGACTAAAAACACTTAACAACCAAATTCATGAGTGAGTCTTGATTGGTTCCTGGATCCAAACAAAAACCAGTTATAAAAGATCATTCGGAGTCAGCTGGAGAAGTTTTAATACGGACCGAATGTTAAATGTTGTTAGGGAGTCGCTTTCCAGTTTCCTAGGTGTGACCATCACATCATGTAGCTGGATAGGAGGATGTCCTTTTTAGGAAATGCAGCTGGACCACTTAGGGATGAAGCATCACAACGTCAGTAATCTACCTTCAAACGGTTCAACAAATAGGCCTGTGTGGAGAAGGGGATAGAATGTATACACCCAGACACAGAGATAAATTAAAGCTAAAACAAATATGGGAGAACTGTTAACCACGCTTGCACTGAGGTAGTGGGTACAAGGGTGTTTTCTCCATTCTTTTCTCAACTTTTCCGTGTAATTTTGAATTTCCATAATAATAAAAAAAAATTATGTTTGGGGGCAGATCTAGAAACCCGAAGCGACCAGCTGACAAAAACAAAGTATCTAAGAAGACCCTAGAACAAAATCAAGGCACCTTGACTCCTAATTCCGTACCATCCAATGCCCTGGTTCTTCCTGGTGCCGCAAACCGATTGTTTGGATTTGAATACACTTTTTAAATCAATTACTTTCTGCAACGTACCCCCAACCGTCTAAGCAGATAACACAGAGACCCTCCAGATTTATCTTATAAATCCAACTTGCATTCTGTCTGCAAACACACTTCCCTCTGCAAATGTCTCTCTCCTTCCCTCTCCCCCTCCCTCCCTCTCTCTCTTTCCTTCTGTCTCTGCCAGTCTCTCTCTCTCTCTCTCTCTCTCTCTCTCTCTCTCTTCTGAGCACCTGTCTCAGGTCACACAGCCACTTTCAAAACCTTTCCACAACCCCTTTACCCACGTCCAAATTCCCTTCTTCTAATGCAAAGGCTGAGTTGAAAGCTGAGTGGCCCCCGCAGCACACAAAGCCCCCTCGATCCCAGTCTCCCCCCAGGGCAGGAGGGGGACACCATAAAATGCAGCATTCTGTTTGAGGTTCACGGGCCCAGCTGCAGGGCTCGGTGGAGCTTCTCAGGTGGCTGGGCCGCTTTGAAGGTTTACTTTCAATTAAAAAAAAAAAAAAAGAAGAAGAAGAAAAGAAGCCAAATCAGCAGCTGTCAGGGAGGCAAGGAATATTTATTCAGGGTGGTCAAAGGGGAGTGTGGCCAGCGGTAAAGGCCTGAAGGTAGATGGGAAGGAAATTCAAGCAGGAGAAAGAAATTCCTCCTGGCAAGGTCAGGCCAGCACAGGGCGGGTCCCTCTAGGTACAAAGGCCAGGAATCCTACAGTGTGGGGAGCTTCTGTCACCAGGGGGAAGAGGGTCCCGTCTGCAGATGCTCCGAGGGTGGGCTTGGTGAGGAGGAGAGCTCCCCAGGGGAGGGGAACGGATGGGGCCTCGCACGCATAGCTTATTAATCAGATGAAACCAGGCCTGCGGGATCCAAACAGGACTGATTTTAAAATTGCTTCCTGATTCAAAAGCTGGTGTTGCCCACCTCGAAATGTGAGGAGGGGTGAGGAGGCCAGGTCCCCGGGCAGTTTTGCAGGCACAGAGCCTCCATTGAAGTCGGCCTGTGTAGTGTGGACGCCACGCAGCTGTGCCGAGAATGGCGGCGACCGGGGCCTGTGGTTTTTATCACCTTTCATTTCCTGTCTCTGTTCTTCTATGGCTTTAGACGTCCGACACGCTATTGTGAAAACTAATGTGTGCTTTTCAGATGGAAGGAGCCAAGTCCCGAGTTAACCCTGATCAATGTCCAAGAAACTTCTGGAAGTCAACAGTGAAGCTGCAGACAGGAAATTTGAAGACAATTCTCCTCAGCCCCTCTCCCCATGTTTATACTCCTTCCCCTTCCCACCCAGCTTGGATGCCGTGACGATAGAGAAGCTAGAGCGGGTTCTGTGCCCTACCCCTTTCCCCCAGAGGTGGTGATTCTCCAATTACACCTGCCCGCATTGCAACGTGGGTAGCAAAGGTCACCATTGAAGCTGCTGGTGGTGCGAGTGGATGTTGCCCAAATATCCCAGACCTCATTCGCCTGTGACTAATTTAAACATACCATATATGTGATTATATCATAATTTTATCATAATCTACAGAGAAAAAGAAGCGCTTAATTTTTAGAGAAATTATGACAGATGAAACCTGCACCTGTCTGATTCCCAGACATGGGCCTTTCTGTCCTGTCCTGTCCTGTCCTTTTTTTTTTTTTTAATTTTAGTCTAATATAATCTTTTAATTTTTTTTTATTAACATATAATGTATTATTAGCCGCAGGGGTACAGGTCTGTGAATCACCAGGTGATTCACAGCACTCACCATAGCACATACCTTCCCCAGTGTCCATAACCCCTGTCCTGTCCTATTTGACAGGCTGTCAGCTGCAGTCAACATGAGGCAACCACCATTTTTTTTTTCCCCATTTCTGGCTCTCCTGTCTCCTTTCCCGCCACATGTGAAGCCTCCTGCCTGAGGAAGGCTCAGTACTGCCAGTGCCCGTCAGGAGAATCTAGTGGTCATACTGAACTCCAAATGATAAGGAGGCCGAATTCTCACAACAGTGATGGGTTCCTGGCAGTGTGGAGGAGAGCAGCCTCCTTCCTTGCTCTGCGTCACATTCTGACATCTGGTCTCCGAGGCAGTTCTGTTAGACCAAGAGAATCACAAATTCTCTCTTGGTATTTTTTATCAACTTCTGGATCACCCCTTGCCTGGAAGGAAGTCCTAAAGTAAAATAATTCTATCAACTTCCGGTCCTCATTCCTCACTCCAGAGGAGTTCAACTATAAACCAGGAAAAAGACGAATAAACATTATTATCCACTCCTTTCTTTCTTGCCGTTTTTCTTCCCCCCAAATAAATTTCTTTCTCTTTCCCAAACTGCAAAACAAAACTTTACAGGGTTTTAATAAATGACATGGATCTTGACTGATAGAGATGGAATGAAAGTATAATCTGCATCAGTAACATCTGAAACTTTCCTTAGTCAAAATTGCATGTAAATCTAAAAAAAAACAGTCATTACTGCGGGATTCCCCCAATTAAATGGTATGGAAAACTGGGGCCAAGAAAAATATTTTAAATGTGGCTTAGATTCATGGAACACAGTGTAACATTAAATAGAAATTATTTTGTAATTAAAATAATTTCTCTTTTTACCTCCTATTAATACAAGGTTTAGGGGATTGGACATTAACCAGACCTACACTGCAATACCAAACAAATTTTCCAGTAGGTGGTGCTTTCTCAAAAGGAGAAAACAAAGCTGAAAACTTGTTTTTATGAAGATCTTTAAAGTTAGAGGATCATGAGTTCACGGCTGCCTCCAGCTGTTAAAGTTTTGGATATTTTGGCATACCAGTCTTCCAAGGAGAAATAGATACTTTGGGGGATCACCGAGAAATATAAAGAATAGATGAAAAAGAAATGGTAATAAAATAATGGTTTCAGAAACACGGGCTTAGGCTAGTGTATCTGTAAGGTAAGAAGAGAATTAATGTTTTTCAGTGAATTCTGGAGAAGAAAAAATTTTCTAATTTTACTGATAATAATTAACATATATCACTGTACAGACTTAAGGTGTCAAGCATGATGTTTTGATTTATACATATGGTGAAAAATTGCCATAGTAGACTCAGCTAACATCCATCTTTTCATACAGATAGAAGAGAAAGAAAAGAATGAAAGGGAGAAAATGTTCTTTATTAAGAATTCTTAGGATTTACTCTCTTACTCACTTTCCTCTGTATCATACAGCCATGCGGGCTATAGTCATCATATTGTACAATATATTGTAGTACTTACTTATCTTACAACAGAAGCTTGTACATTTTGACCATCTTCCTCCAATCCCCACCGCCACTCTCCACCTCTGGTAACCACCAATCTGGTCTTTGTGAGTTTGTTGGCTTTTTTGTTTGTTTGTTGGGTGGTTTTTTTTTTTTTTTTTTTTTTAGATTCCACATAGAAATGAGATAATATAGTATTTGTCTTTCTCTGTCTGACTTATTTCACTTAGCATAATGCCTTCAGCTGAGGTCCATGTCGTCACAAATGGGAGGATTTCCTTGGTTTTTTAATGGCTGAGTAATATTCCATTGTACGTATATACCACATCTTCACCCATCATCCATCAGTGGACACTTGGGTTGTTTCCTTGTCTTAATTATTATAAATACTGCTGCTATGAACATGGGAGTACAGATATCCTGTATGACCTTTAGTATATTCCCAGAAGGGGAATTGCTGAATCGTATTTAGTTCTATTTTTAATTTTTTGATAATCCTTCATCATGTTTTCCACTGTGGCTACACCAACTCTCAGTCTCACCAACAGTGCACAAGGGTCCCCTTTCTCCCACATCCACGGGGGCATTTGTTATCTCTTGTCTTTTTGATAATGGCCTTTCTAACAGGAGTGATGTAATCTTCCCCCTGTGGTTTTAGTTTGCATTTCCCTAAGGGCTGGTGATGTGAAACATCCTTTCAAGTACTTGTGTTTGGTCTTTCCTGTGTCTTTGGAAACAATGTCTATCCAGATCCATTGCCCATTTTTTAATGGGTTATTTGGGGGGTTGCTCTTGAGTTAAGAGAGTTGTTTATGCGTTTTGGGTATTGACCCCTTATGAGATGCATGGTTTGCAAGTTATTTTTCCCATTCTGTGGGTTGTCTTTTCACTTTGTTGATGGTTTCTTTTTGCAGAAGCTCTTTTTGGGAAGAAAGATTTTTTTTATAGGAGTTGAAGGTCCTGTCATGCAGTGTTTTTTTTAAAAGACAGTAATTTGTAATGTTTTTACAAAAAAAAAGATTAGCAAATGATAGTAATGAAATAGGCACAGAAAAACTTTTATTCTTTTCTCTCAAGAGATTTTTAAAAGATTCCTTTAAAAAAGATTCCTGGGGCACCTGGGTGGCTCAGTGGGTTAAGACCTCTCCCTTCGGCTCAGGTCATGATCCCAGGGTCCTGGGATGGAGCCCCACATCGGGCTCCCTGCTCAGCGGGGAGTCTGCTCCCCACCGCCCCACCCCCACCTGCCTCTCTGCCTACTTGTGATCTCTCTCTGTCAAATAAAAAAAAAAAATCTTAAAAAAAAAAAAAAAAAAAAAAGATTCCTGTTGGAATGTATGTGTTGCCATATGTGTCTATGTATCTTTGTGGCCGTGGAGGGGAGTAGATGTGTGTGGGTGTATAGACGTGTGTGGGTTGCTGTGGGTGTGTGGATGGGTGGATGCGGGAGGATGTGTGAGACGAGGGGAATGTGTGGGAGTGGGAGGAGGTGTATGTATGTGCACACTGGTGCCCTTATGTGAGTGCATTGGGGCAGTCCTACCTTCTCACAGGAAGAAAAGGGTCATTGTTCTGTTTTTACAAAGTTTATATAGCCTTCCATGATTTTATGAGTTAATTCAATTTAAAATATTGACAAGTGAGATGGCTGTTATCAGATTTCTTTAAATTGTAACACAATTAAATTGTAATATTACCCGTGTATTTATTCAGTGGCTGCCCAAACGGAACTACTCGGGAGCAAAACTATGTGGAATTACTGCCATCTTGTGGAGAAAACAGGCACTGCTGTTGTGAAGGTCGGGAAAGACCATGAGATACGGTTTGTTCATTTGGAATTGTTTTGTTTTTATTTGCTCTGATGGGGGGTTTTGTTGAGTTTTTTAACTTTCACTTCCTTGTCAGAGCTCTGACTCACTAATGTCCCGTGTGGGAGGAAGAAGCAGAGATCTGATAAGTGCTGAGAGGCCACGTGGCATGGGGTTCATACAGCTGGGCTCTAGGGACAGACTCCCTGAAGTTTGGCTTCATTAACTCCTGATTGTACCACTGGGGCAAGTCATCTACTCTGTCTTCTTCAGTTTCCTTGTCCATGGAATAAGAATAACAATGGCATCCTTTTACACAGGAGTTCTAGGGAAACAGGTAATTAATCCCGCCTGGCACGTAGGTAAGTTTCCACGTTACCATTGTCCACGCAAATCCTATTCTAGCCTTTTCCAGTCGCAAGTTTGTCTATGCTGGTCAGGAAGAGGAACTACGTGGTCTTGCCGTGGAGGGACTGGGTTGCTTGGAGAGATGCAGCCAAGCAGGTGAAGTCGGCTGCAGAAACAGCTGTAGGGGCCCTACTCCCTCCTGCATCCCTACAAACATCCCTGTAAAAGAAACAATTCATCACTGCCCTGTCACTTCACAGCCGCACACATCTGCATGCAGGTCTGTGTTGCTTCCAAGCCAGCTGACATGTAACCCTTACAGGCAAGGATGGACTCCACATAACCTGCCCCACCCCCCCACCCCCCCGGTACCCGTAACGTGATATGAACCCCATGGAGCTAATACCTCAAAGCAGCAGACATTTTTCCTCAGTCCAGACAACAGTGTAGAAGAGTGTGACCTCCACACGTCCAGGCCATCCTCTCCTCGGTTTCATGAATGCCAGAGAGGGAGAAATACTGAGGAGGAGACCCTGGCGTCCAACCCCATCCCAGGACGACAGCAGCCCCTTGAGAGCTATTCGTAACTCAGTAGCAGTAATGAATTTTAGCCCAGCCTGAGCCACGTGAAGCCAGAGAAACAAAAGCCCTAAAACTCAAAACAGTTGTATTCCAGAAACAGGAAACTAGCCAAGATAGAACATCCAACCCTTTGCTTAACTGCCGCCTTGACCAGGACCCAGATACTTCCAACTTGGGGCCAAGAGCACGGGAAGGATGGAGGAATCATTTTAAACCATTTGTCTTCCATGTTCTAAGAAGGACCTGATAAAAGCCTCTCTTTTGAGGACCAAGTATATCTTTTATGTCGTTAACGTGACTTTGAAAATTTTAGATTTTTTTGAACATCAGAAAAATGTTTCAACAGTTCCCTGAACTTTTCTTACAACTTCCATGGCTCTGCTGACATTGGCCATCTGTCCTCACATGCTCTCTGTTTCCTCCATTAGAACCCTTAGCGTGTTCATCATCGTTATTTTAAATTCCCGATCTGATCATTCCAGCGTCCCTGCCACGTCTGGTTCTGGAGTTTGCTCCGTCTATTCAAATGGTGTTTTCCGCCTTTTGGTGTGCCTCATCATGTTTTCTGACAGCCAGACAGGAAGTACTCAGTAAAGGGAACGCCTGTAAATAAATCTGCCTTTATGATGCGGTAGTGAGGTGTGGGGGGAGGGGACATGTTCTTCAGTCCTGTGATGAGGTCTGGGTCTTTCAGTGAGCCCTGGACTCTGGATTGTGACCTTCACGAGGGCTTCTGGATTTTTTCCTCCAGTTCAACAGATCAGGATGGCCACAGCCAGTTGGCTACTTCCTTCCCACCCCCTCCCCGGGTCAGTCAGACTCTGTAACCCCTCAGCAGGGAAACTAACCTGCTCTGTCTGGTTAACTTCTTCAGGCTCTGGTTAACGAACAGTTACCTCAACTTTTCCTGCAGGATGTTTCCTTTTATGGTCCTCTCCTTGGGACCTGTGGCAAGAGTAGAAAAAGGAATCACGGAAATCCGAATGAGGGATCAGTTCAGCTTCTGCCACTGATCGTCAACGAGTGACTCAGCACTAACCAGACTGGCTGGTTCCGTTGACAGTCTTCACCCTCCTTCCTCTTCTTTCCTAGTAGAAGTTTATGCCTAGAAAGATATGCCTCCAGGCATGAACAAGGAGAAAAAGCATCCTAAAAAGTCACAGACTATTTAGTGCAAACCCCATAACCAGTCTTTAGGTCACAGTATCTGACTTAAGATAGAAACTTGAAGAAATTGAAGGAGGCAATTCAGAGAGAGATGTTCGCAGCTAAGAACAGCTCGTGGGAACTTAGGGTGATGACCAATCTATTCCATTCCCACAGTGAAACTTTACCCTCAGGGGTGCATCTACCCTGCTATTGTTTTGTTGTGTTGTTTAAGATGTTGCAAAATCAGTTATCCTTGCTATAAGGTCATTTTGCAATAACTGGGTTTCCTGGGGAAGTAGGTGTGGCCTTAAAAAAAAAGTCTGTCCAAAAAAAAAAAAAAAACTGTCCTGTTACATAATAATTTTTATGTCTCTGGTTTCAGTTCCCCAAAAAGAATGAGGCATGTAAATATCTACATCTCTCTTGAAATCAACACAGGAGGGAAGGCACTTGCCATGTCCGTTAGCTATTGCTGAATACAAAACACTCCCCAGATGCAGTGTCTTGCCATGGCTCAGGAGTCTCCAGATAAGCTGAGTGGCTCTTCTGGTCTGGGCCATGGGAGCCTTCTTTCAGCCAGCCTTGGTTAGCCTGCATTTGCTCATGCATCTCCAATAGGCTGCTGAGTCAGCCGTTGCGGGGGCGGGGCAGGGGGCCGTGGAGGAGCAGCTGCTCTAAGATGAGTTCATCTTAGAGCACGGCTTGATTCTGCTCCACGTGGTCTCTCATCCTTCATTAGTCTAGCCTGGGTGTGTGCACCTGACAGCTGAGCTAAGTTCCAAAAACTAGAAGAGATGTGCACGGGCCACTTAAGACCCAGGCTTGACACTGACATGGCATCACTTCCGCTGCCTGTTAGCAGCAGTTTATTGGCCACTGCAAGTCCCTCTGGATGCAAAGAGCTACAACGTCACATGGCAAAGGGTGAGGCTCCTGGAAGGGATAGAAAATTGTGTCCATTTAGGCAGGCTTGCACAATGTGTAGGGAAGACAACCCGATCTTCACGACATCCCCAATTTTTGAATAGCCCTTGGGGTAAATTTTTATGATTACTACCCTCTTCTTTGGGTGACCATACTTCTCTTCATTAAAGGAAACTCTTTCTCCCTCCCAAGACAACATGGTTTGAATGAGCTGAGCCTACCTCCCTGCCACAGTGATGAGTCTGAAGGCATAACTGACCCAAGAGGACAGTACTAGAATCTACTCTCCACTGCAGGGATTCATCCCAAGTGATCAACACAAGATAACCACTGGGCACTCAATATTTTCCAAGATTTTTTTTTCTCATTGTTGCTAGGAGAGGCCCTTTCCCTATCTGATCAAAAACATGAGCATTTATTACCCCAGCTTGTGGAGAAGCCACGATATAAAATGAAGTTGACACAGAGTCACTGGACTGCCTCCCACCATTGTCTTTCTGCTCTTTGGCAACAGGAACCAGAATGCTCACTTCAGTCCAGGTGATTCAATTGTGTTTCTGGCACTTGTAACCTAAGGTAATCCTTACAGAAAGAGCCCTCCAGAACATAAGACTTCAAACAGAAAAGGCCATGTTCGTACTTTCTGGGGTACTCACTAAACTAGTTTCATGAATCACTCTTCCTTTTTACATGTAGAACAGGAGTTGCAATTCCCATGCCTGGGGAGAACCACAGGTAAATGGAGATGATGAAGGAAGGTAAGTAACCTGCCCCACCCCCATGAACTCTGCACCAGCTGGCCCTACCCCTTTGGCCCTCCAAGCTTTAACTGTTGGCCATGAAGCACCAGTCAGAGCTCCAAGCTTTGGTCCTCTGGGATCCCAGATTCTCTTTGATTCTCTCTCATTTCTGTTTGTCTCTCATTTCTGTAGTTGCTCATTTAAGTTATTAGGCCCAGACTCTGTCAACATCTGCTTCCTGCTCATTTGGCTTTCCAATACTTACCCACTTCTGTGTATTAAATTCCTTCTCTCTGAAATAATTAACATGGCTTCTGTTTTCTTGACTCAACCCAGACTGGTAACAAACATTAGAACCAAAAGTTTACTTTGTATGCTAGAGTTTCTTTTTCTGAAATTATAATGTGAAAAATAATTTCATCAAATGCCAAGATCCTTGCTATAAGAAAGTAGTTATCAAGCAGCCACAGAAAGCTCTTCTGTAAAATAGTTTTGATTGTTCTGTTACTTAGATCAAAGCCCTCATGATTCATAAAAAGACTAGACCTGGGAGATCCTGGGTGGCTCAGTTGGTTAAGCATCTGCTTTCATCTCGGGTCATGATCCCGGGGTCCTGGGATGGAGCCCCACATCAGTCTCCTTGCTCAGCAGAAAGCCTGCTTCTCCTTTTCCCTCTGCTGTTCCCCCCGCTTGTGCTCACTTGCTCTCTCTCACTCTCTCTGCCAAATAAATAATATAAATCTTTAAAAGTAAAAGACTATCATAAGTGGCATTTATATCCCTAAATCTGTCCTCATTCTACTTGAATCTATTTCTAAATGGGCCCCCTGAAGTCAACCTTTAGGAACTGAAATTTTAAGGAATGTTCTGACCATTATACCAGCGGCTTTGGGTCTGGATTTAAAATGAGCTAGTAAGTATTTTAAATATTTTTAAATATGCATTTAAAAATGCTAAAATAAAAAAATAAAAACAAAAATACTTAAATATTGTGAGAAGTGTAGATATACAAACACTTGTTTCTAAAAAATGGAATTACATTCTTTTTCGCTGTAGAAACATCTACACCAAATAATAATTCTCTCTGTTTCTTGGATATAGAAATTATTTATTACAGTTTTTTATTTTTATGATTAGTACATATTACTTTTCTTATAATGAAAAACGTATTTTAAAATTCCTCCAGGCCAAATTTAAAAGACTTGGATTTTAAAGCAAGGATTTATATTCTGATTTTAAGGAAAATGCCTAATGCATGCCTTTTCCATTACTATCTACTGAGCACCTATGGGGTGCCTAGCATCATGGTAAGAGAACCCCAGAGTAAAATTCCTACCCCAAGGAAATTAAATCAGTAAGGTTCCTAGGCATCTTTACAGTATACTAGTAGCTAACACATGATAGACCCCTAATACACATTTATTGAATGAATATATGAATGTTCCATCAAAAGTATTTATTTATTCCAACTCTCATTTCACAGAGGATTAGCTTGTTCTATTCATTCATCATAAACGTATCATACTTTCTCACTTCCAAGATACATATCACTCACCTTTCAACAACTCTGAAATCAGAATGGGACTTTCTAGCAATGTGATTTTTGAAAGTATCATTTCATAGACAGTTTGCAGCATTTTCTTTTATAGTGATAAATAAAATGACAGTATGTTGTACACTGATGACATCTTTGAATGAAAAACAATTTTATATTAGTTTTCTATATTTTAGAAGATACATATGCATATTTAGGCATGTTTCTGCTAGGGTTCAATCAGAAAAAGTTTCCATGGAGCCACACCATTCAATGGACCTTCAAGCCTCCAGTAATCATACGAAATACACAACTACTAATTTATGGATGTCAAAAACAATAGCTAACAAGTAACTTTATAAAAAGTTGCAAATTTATGAGGATTTATTTCCTGAATTTTTGAGATTACTATTGAATGTTAAACGTGTATCTCCTATTTTAGACTTAATGCAAGGCATGAGTATATATAAAAATTAGGGGCCTATCTAATCATTGATGTACTTGAAGGATTTTCATATTTTAGTGTTTGAATTTAACCAAGATTTCAAGGGTCTAAGAAATATGAAAATGACTAAATTGTATAGGAACTCTGAGAAGTGACAAGAGAAACATGAGTAAAACCTTAGAGGAGAGAGGAAATTAACCAAAATCAAAATGAAATGTTATGACAAAGAAGACAGTCAAAGAACACAAGAAGGAGGAGGAGGAGAAGGAAGAAGAAAAATTAATAATGACAAAAAGAACAAAATGTCACCAGCCTAAGAAAATGTGACTCATCAGTAAGTATAACCTATACTCACTACATATAAAGGAATCGTTCTGAGCACTGCCCACAAGTTAAAGACATCAAATAAAAACAGAAGTATATTTTATTAATAATCATTGACATCCACGAGTCCTGTGAATGTTATACCAGGTACATCAGGTTTAATCACACAGTCCTTTTGTGAATCGTTTAGCCTTTCCCTTTCTTCCATATTTTCTCACAGAGGTTTTAGCCAACATGAAATCCGGAAGAAGAGGGCAGGAAGGAAAGAAGGAAAGTCATCCTTTCGACCAGATGGGGGGCTTGTCTGTAACTTACTCCTCAACCTGTGTTTGCTGGGCCTCCCAGATAAGGACACAAAGGACATCTGAGAGCTACAGCTACCTTCTCTTCCCTCCCCACACTTCCTTCTCTTCTGGGATCAGGAGCATAGAGTCTGGAAGTACACATGCCTGCCACTTTTCCATCTGGGCCCACCCTCGCTCCCTGCCTCTCAACTCAAGCCCCAACACACCTGCCCACTGATCATACCAGAATTGCCCACCTCCAGCAAAAAGAAATTATAGCCCCCTTTTCTATTGCATATCTTAGGTAAAACATCTTCAAAACTTGAGAATTCTTCAACACTATAAAATAAAAAGGGAAATTCACTTAGGCTATAGTAAACCCTGAATGTAGAAAGAAAACAAGAACTCTTAATTTTCACCATCAGTGCCATATCGAGATCTAAAAGACAAAGAGGAGGCAATGAGAAAGAAAGGTACAGTGATTTGTGGCTATGAGTTTACAAAAACATTGTCATCTAAATCTAACTGTACTATTATTCACCAGGATCATTTTCCCTTGACTTCCAGGCTCCAATCTTTTTTTTTTTTTTTTTTTTAAGTTTTCGAGTGTTACAATTTTATGGACTTTCCTAATAGAGTGGAAAGGGCAAAATGAAAGTCACATCAAATTCACGCAGGTGAGAATAAGACTAAAATTTTTATAAAGGATAAAATTACCTTTAAGAGGACATTGACCGAGTCTGTGATGATATGGACTTCTTTTTCATAGGAAATAGTTTCAAGAAAGCCTTCTGGAAATGCTTGTGACACAAGGGATACAGAAAAGGATTGACAAAGGAATTGAGCCATTGAAGCCAAAATGTGATTTCATACCCAACTATGTGAGGACGCTGGTCTAGTGGGTAGATTGACCGAATGATTGTAAACAGTGAATAGGGAGCCCAACAAATGGCAAAAACGCCTAAGAGAATGGACAGTGACTTGGCTAATTTCCTGGCTCTGAGCAGTTCAATATGTTCCCTTTGGTGAGGACAGAGTGAATCAGAATGGGTGAGGGAAGCCATTTTGGAAGCAATTATACTGCTATTCATCTGGGCTCTTAAAGAAAACAAGAGGCTGCTCTTTCTTTCATGTCTTTTCAGAGGAGCAGACGGTGCTGTTTCCTTCTGTTCCGGAAGAGATGTTCTTCGAAACAGTCTACCTGTGAGTGAGGACCCACAGTTACTGGGAGAGACAGGAGAAGTAAGTGTGGGCTGGCTTTGCCACCGACTGAGATTGCTACGTTTCCACAGGCTCCAGTAAATGTACATGTTGAAATAGGCCACGGCAAAGACTGGGACCAGGAATTCAAAGAATGACGAGATGGCAAGGATGTACCATAGGGTAAAGAATCCAGGTTCACAATCCTTCTCCAAGATCCTCAAGCTGGAATTCTTCCAAGACTCTGAAATTAGAATTATTGGCCCATGCACTAAGAAGGCCAGCACCCAGACAGCCACCATCAGAGCCACGATCTTCAAGTTCCCAGTGTGCTGAGCTCTGTAAGATACCTAAAAGAGACCAAATAAATTGTTTCAATATAATGAACATGTATTGGTTGCAGAAGGCCTGTCATAGGCCTTCAGGAGTTTCAGGGCTATGCAAGAGGTAGTCAATCTCCCTGGCCCTGGGTAACATGATATGGGCCAGGAGAGAGGGTTTAGTTCCAGAGGCAAACTTTCTTAGGGACCTTCCAGAGGAAATCTGTAACCCTCAAGATTAAGCCTCTGAAATTCTAGAAAACGTCTCTGCTCAGCAGGGAGCCTGCTTCCCCCTCTATCTCTGCCTGCTGCTCTTCCTATTTGTGATCTCTCTCTCTCTCTCTGTCAAATAAATAAAATCTTTTTAAAAATAACAAATAAAAAAATAAAACGTGATGTTTCCAACTCCGTAGACACTAATGTGAACGGGCAAACTACTGAAACTATGTGCCCCCTTTCACAGTGTTTCACAATCTGCCAGCTGGGTCACAAGCAGCATTTTTCTTTTAATGAAAGAGAGTGCTCAGTGTCAGAATGCCTCATGATTGCAAGGGTCTGTATTGTTTGATGATGCTTTGGTTTGGGGAATGTAGACCTACAGAGAGAGAGAGAAGCACGTGTACCGAACCCAGTATCAAATGTGTTTCTCCCAGTGGTCACAGTCAAGACTGAAAGCCACTGGCTTTTTTGAATCTAATTTCAGGAAGAATCTACTCTCTAGTTTATCCTGAGACGTCAAGGTGGTATCAAGAAGAGAGAATTCTTACATCACCCCCAAGAAGATGACCCCACCCCAAAAAAGTCTAAACCTACTATAGAGAAATAGAGTAATATGACTGAGCATTACCAAATCATTTCCTTCTATAAGCATTTGCACTCAGCAAAATGGTGCCAAAGCTGTGCTGGCCAACCACTTTGAGAGACATGACCAAGGCAAGCACCAATGTCTTTTTTTAAAAGGTAGAGAATGTTCTAGATCTGCTTGGTCACAAAGACTGGCTTCTATAAGGGAAAATGAGATTCTATGAGTAAGGATTGCTCTCAGTTCTCAGGACCCATGATCTTTGATAGATCTTGATATCTTCAAAAACATCTTCTATAAGAAACCTAGAAGTTTGGGGTACCTGGGTGGCTCAGTCGTTAAGCTTCTGCCTTCAGCTCAGGTCATGATCCCAGGGTCCTGGGATCGAGCCCCACATCGGGCTCCTTGCTCAGCAGGAAGCCTGCTTCTCCCTCTCCCTCTGCTGCTCCCCTGCTTGTGTTCCCTCTCTTGCTGTGTCTCTGTCAATTACATAAATAAAATCTTAAAAAAAAAAAAAAGAAATCTAGAAGTGCATCCACCCTACATGAGGGATAAACACACAAACCAAGACTTTTTTTAAGGGGACCTGGAACAGACAACCTCCCTGAGCTTCTTTTAGATCAGGAAGTATCCTTCCAGCTCCTATGTTCCATATTTCTTTGATTTCCTCACTCAAGGGAAAGGAAATGATTTCCTCATGAAACTGGAACATGCCTCTCTTTCCCCCACTGTTCATGTACTATTTTCTCTGTGAGTTCCTAATCTTGTGCTACAGTGTTTTCTCGTTTTTATGAAAAAGGCATAACAGTGCCCAGCACTGTCTGTCTGTGATGGATTGTGCAGCCTGGGAAGGGCTCACACCCAGCTGGCTGGAGGTAAGAGGAAGCAGTCTTTTAAAAAAAAGTTATTTTTAAAAACTGCAGGGAAGTGTTTTTTTTTTTCCAAATTACTGATATTTCTGAGGCTAAGCTAAAATGCATATGGTGCTGACCACAAGTTCCCAAGTACAATACGCTTTTTTGCCTTCTGCTTCTCATGCCACTAATTAATACATCTCTTGCACTAAATCTAATGATTATGAAGATGGTAACAATACCCAGATGGTCATAAAACTGCATTTAGTTTTTTAATTGCTCTTTTCAGCCTTTGTAATGGTGTGATGCAATATGCTGGAAAGCGATCTCTTTTCTATTATGCATAAGGTCAAATGGGATAATGGACATCTAAGGGAATTGAAAAGATGATGCCCACCTCTTCATCTCTGGGTAGCATTTTTGACAAAGAGCTCAAGCATTGCTTGAATCTAGGCCCCAGCCAGTTGGAGTGGCCTTCCTGACATCAATCAGTGGCCCAGTCCTCCACCCATGACAGAAAATGTTCGTTATTCAGGAGATTGCCTCTTATCCTGCTTCCTTTCCTGCCCCAGTAAGATATCCAAACACTCTGTCAATCAGGTTTCTTTTATAAGGCAGAGCAGCCCCCAGGACTTGCTGAAGTTAATGAGTTGGCATTGCACGGCCATCCCAAGTGCCTGTTGCAGGTTGAATTGTGTCCTCCAAAGAGATAGGTTGAAGTCGTAAGACCTGGTACCTGTGGGCATCACTTCATTTGCCAGTAGGTTCTTTGCAGACATGATCACATTAAGATAAGGTCCTATTCAATTAGGGTGAGCCCTAATCCGGTATGACTGGTGTCCTTATAAGAAAGACACAGACACAAAATGAGAACACCATTTGTCAATGGATGCAGAGACTAAAGTGACACATCTACAAGCCAAGGACCATGAAGGAATGCCAAGGATGGCTGGTAATATTAGAAGCTAAGAGAAAGGCATGTAACAGGCAGGCCTAGAGGCCTCAGAGAGAGCACTACCCTGCCTCCACCTTGATTTGGGACCTTGGATCTCCAAACATGAAATGCATTCCAGAGAAGAAGTTTCTGTGGTCTTAAGCCACCTGATGTGCAGTACTTAACTGCAGTAGTCCTAGGAAACTAGCGAGTCCCCAGCAACCATATTTTCCATGGCCTTGATTTTACTCTCAAGCTTCCTTCTTCAACTTCAGGTCAAAAAAAAAAGAAAGAAAGAAAGAAAGCAAGCACTCTCTCCACTCACTGCCTTAATTCTGCATACATTTGAATTCCTACTCCTTCCAACTACACTGTTCTTCCCCCGCCCACTCTTGTTTCAGCCCCACGGAAATCTGCCCCTCCAGAGAATGGGTCTGAGAATGGTAATCATGCACTGCCATCTGCATAGGGCCTACCTTTTCCATATTACGGTCAGATTTCCATTTCCCAGGCCCAGCCCATGACTCTGCCTTATCATACGGTCTCCTCCACTTCGAACTACAGCAAGAGCTCAGCTTCGCCACAACCACTTCCTCCGGGCTTCAGCGGTGTTTGAGGGATTCCTGGCTCACACTGCTGCATTTCAACTCTTCACCAGCAGAGGCACAAGAGCTGCCTGAGCGCCCCCTGCAGCCACCATGCACTGGGATGTGGGGCTCTTGCTGGCCACTTAACTCCATGCTGTTAACTAAGGATCTTGGTTCCAGCCAACCCAGCCCTCACCAAATTTATAGGCTGTGTGGCCAGGGGGGAATCCTCAGGTCAAGACTAGGAAACAAACCCACTCGTTTTTCCCTGTGGACATCAGTCCTCATGTCCCTGTGACTTCTACACACTTTTCCTAACTGTACAAACTGTCCCTTATCTTTGCATCCACCTTAGATAGACCCAAGGGCTCGGACATCCAGCAAAGGGATGTCCTATAAGGAACATCCAGTGAGGACTAAAAAGAAATACTAACCCAGAAAATAAAAGGAAATGTTTCAGCACAAATGGGAAAGGCTATGAATTAGAGCACTTTTTCGAACATTTTGACGGACTCAAACTAAGAAATACGTTTTATATTATCACTAAGTTCCCAGACAGAAGTACTCATAAAAAATATATTTATTATGCACAAGATACTCTTTATATTTTATACTCTATTTTTATTCTGTTTAACTATGGTTTTTTTCTGTATTTTTCCACTGGGAAAAAAAAAAAAAAGTGGTCACAACCCACCGAACTGACTCCATGCCTCAATAATGGGTCACAAGTTGCAATTTGAAAACCATGTGCTTATAGGCATCTGAACTGTTCATCCAAGCTCATCACCGCTCTCTCTGTAGTTTGTCTAGTACCAACTGCAGTGGACTCTGATGTCAATGATGTACCCAAGGCCAAGGGTCTGGATGTCCCAACACATTCATTCTCCCCTTCTTCCTGACAATATGGCAGCTCAGCTAGAAACCACATTTCCCAGGTTTGTTGCAAGGAGATGGGAGACCATGTGACTAAATGTCACCGATAAACTGTGAGTGGAAATGATTGTACGATTCTACACTACTTGGCTAAAAGAAAATCCCTTGCCCTGGACTTCGGCCTTTTCCCCATCTAGAACCTGGAGTGACAGCAACCTAACCTTGAACATATGGAGGAGAATAATGAACTAGTGTGGGGGTCGGCAAACTACTGTTCATGAAACAAATATGGCCCACCACCTGTTTGGATAAATAAATTTTTATTGGAACACAATGAATGAATCATTTTTTAAACATATTATGTATGGCTGTTTTTGTGTCATAATGGAAGATTTGAGCAGTTGCTATGGAGACCATATGTCCCTTTATAGCAAAAGTTTGCTGAGCCCTGCCCTAGAAGGTTCAGAGTCACCCTGTTAACCTAGGTCCCTGGATGAGTTCCTGGAGCCAAGGCTTTCCTGGAATGTTCTGTGAGAGAAAAATAAATTTCTCTCTTGTTTGAGCCTCATCTTTGTCCCTACAGTTGATCCTTGCCTTGTGCAATATACCCTCCCAACCTTGTCTGCTACAAGCTGCACAGCCCTCCCAAGCCAGAGCTATCACCATCCTCTCAACACCTCCAACACCACACCTAGTCCACTGTACCAAACCCACCTGTTTCTGGATCCTTCTCCACATGAGCCTATTATGCTCCTCAAAAGTAGAGACTAAGGTTTCATTTCTATATCCCAGCATTTAGCAAAATCCCTTGCACACAGTCATATCCCCCAGAGATGTGGGTCCTGGGACTCAAGAGTGAAGGAGGTTTCCCTTCTAGGTCTCAAACACTTCAGATTACTGCCCCATATTTCTATACCCCTGACACCCTCTGTCTCTACTTGCATCTGCCTTATTTTTCCCCTTGTTCTATTGCTTATAAAGTTAGCTTGCTTAAGAACTGTCACTAACTTGTTGACGAGCCTATTCCAAATCTTGGATCAGTAAGGATTTTCTTGGCATGGCTCCTACACTGGCACTGGGATTTGACCTCCCAGGCTGGTCCCACTATCTAAACTATAGCTTCTCTGTATACTGTTTTTTTTCTTTGGCCATTCAAGATTGATTTTCTCATGAAATTCAAAAGTCTGGGCATCTTTCTACTCACCCATCAGGAAAATATTCAGGTCTTAGTTTGTATAAGGAATGGACTTGATAAATCTACTGGGACTCATACGTCTATCCAATCCACTGTGGACTCAGTATACCGCTTCCAACAAGTTTTCTTGGGTTTTCTCTGATGGCCTTCCCATGCTAGCAGCACAAAGGAGAGTGAGTGACTTAGCCAAATCACACACAGAAATTGTTCACTAAGGACCAATGAAAACTTAGCGCTAAATAACAGAAGGATTATCAGGCTCCTCTAAGGTTTGCCAACTAAACAAAAAATTACATTTAAAACAATTTCTGCTTGGGGACCCAAAATGTACAAGTATGTCATCTTCTAAAGAAGGTAAATGAATGTTTGAACTTACAGCATTCGAGACTGACTGGTATCGATCATAGCTGATGAGAACAATGTTATACACAGACGCTGTACACAAAAGGTAGTCAACAATGAGCCAAAAGGTACAGAGTCTACTTCCAAACTCCCAATCAAACAGCGTGTGAGGGATGTACAAAGGAATGGAGATCATACCTGCATAGGGAAAAAAAAAAAAAATAAGGCCAAAAAAAAGCGCATATCAATGAATACAGAGAGACATAGGCATACAACGCAATGACATATCTGAATTGACCAAAAGGGGGTTGATTATAATTTAGAAATTCAGGGTGTTTCATTAGCAAAATTCAGGACTGATTTCCTACACATTCTTTAAATACCATTCTTACAATGGCTGTCATTAAGTATCATACGTTTCCTTATTACTTTCCTAATTAGGCTCAGGTCCCTACCTACATTTTCAGCCATATAGAGAACAAGTTATCCTTTTTTTTTTTCTTTCTTTTTTTTTTTAATTTAAATTCAATTAGCCTACATATAATGTATCATTATTTTTTCATGTAGGGTTCAATGATTCATTAGTTGCATATGACACCAAGTGCACAACACATCGCGTGCCCTCCTTAATACCCATCCCCCGGTTACCCCATCCCCCGGCCCTCCTCCCTTCTGCAACCCTCAGTTTGTTTCCCCCAGTCAAGAGTCTCTCATGGTTTGTCTCCCTCTCTGCTTACTTCCCATTCAGTTTTCCCTCCCTTTCTCTATGATCCTCTGCACTGTTCCTTATACTCCACATATGAGTGAAAACATATGATAATTTTCTTTCCCTGATCGAAAAAGTCACCTTTATGTTCATAATCCAACCCAGACAGGACGGGCCAGCCTTCCCCCAAACACAGCCCACGGTTTCACATATCCTTTGCCAATAGCATTCTTTCTTCCTGGAATGGCCTCCTCTCTTCTACTGAGAAGTCTAATTACTTCCTCCTCATTCTTCTTTCACTGCACAAAAAGGACTTCTCTTTGTCATCTTTCTTGGAACTTCCTTGGCAGAAGTTACCCCTCTGTCATCTGCATGGTACTGACACTTTGCTCTTCCCTCCCTCTCTCATGTACAAACACTTTCTTTTTATTTTTTTTAATTTCTTTTCCAGCATTCATTGTTTATGCACCACACCCCGTGCTCCATGCAATCGGTGCCCTCCATAATACCCACCACCAGACTCACCCAAAGGCTCCCCTCCAAAACCCTCAGTTTGTTTCTCAGAGTTCACAGTCTCTCATGGTTCGCCTCCCCCTCCGAGTTCCCCCAACTCACTTTTCCTCTCCATCTCCTCATGTCCTCTTTGTTACTCCTTATGCTCCACAAGTAAGTGAAACCATATGATAATTGATTCTCTCTGCTTGATTATTTCACTCAGCATAATCTCTTCCAGTCCTGTCCATGTTGATATAAACGCTGGGTATTCATCCTTTCTGATGGAGGCGTAAACTTCATTGTGTATATGGACCACATCTTCTTTATCCATTCATCCATTGAAATGCATCTTGATTCTCCCACAATTTGGTGATTATGGCCATTGCTGCTATGAACATTGGGGTACAGATGGCCCTTCTTTTCACTAAATCTGTATCTTTGGGGTAAATGCCCAGTAGTACAATTGCAGGGCCATAGGGTAGCTCTATTTTTAATTTCTTAAGGAATTTCCACACTGTTTTCCAAAGTGGCTGCATCATCACTAGCCATCAGGGAGATACAAACACATTCTACTTTGCCTTTCTTTCATCTTTCCACTTGTTTCTCCTGAGGGTTAGGACCAGGTTGCAAGTTGATCTTTGTATTTTTCACAACATTGAGAGTTGACCAGTAGCTCCCACATTTAACTTAAATAAATTAGTAATAGCTGATACGTATTATGAAGTTACCACATGCCACACACTGTGCTCTGTCTGCTGCATATATCATCTCATTTAATGTTCATAGACACTGTCTGAGATAGAAACCATGCTGACTTGGCGCACCTGGGTGGCTCAGTGGGTTAAGCCTCTGCCCTCAGCTCAGGTCATGATCTCAGGGTCCTAGGATTGAGCCCCACATCGGGCTCTCTGCTCAGTGGGGAGTGTGCTTCTCCCTCACTCTCTGCCTGCCTCTCTGCCTGCGTGTGATCTCTCTCTCTCTCTCTCTGTCAAATAAATAAATAAATAATCTTAAAAGAAAAAAAAAAAAAGAAAGAAAGAAAGAAACCATGCTGACTTAGCCAATGAAGAACCTATATCTCAAGATGGAGATATAATTGCCCAAGGTACACTCAGCTAGTAAGTGGAAGATTGGCTTTTTTTTTTTTTTAAGATTTTATTTATTTGATAGAGATCACAAGTAGGCAGAGAGAGAGAAGGAAGCAGGCTCCCTGCTAAGCAGGGATTCCAACTCGGGGCTCGATCCCAGGACTCTGGGATCATGACCTGAGCAGAAGGCAGAGGCTTTAACCCACTGAGCTACCCAGGCTTTGAAATCTCATTGACTTTGAAACCAGGCAGTGTGATTTCAGGACTCCTGACTTGAACCACTACCTTTTACTGAGTGAACAGGTATGCAAATGGTTAGGCTCTGGGCTCCCTTTCCTCTAGCTTCGCTTGAGTTTTTCATTGTATTAACTTTTCAGACAGGTGACACTGCTCACTGAGTATGTAACCTATTAAGAGGAAGCTCAGTGAGAATTTTCCTATTTTCTCAGGCACTTGGAAAGATTTCCTGTTTTCCTACGAAAATCAAGTTAGCCTCTCTTTAAGAACAGTAGCAAAAGAAAGGAGAAGGAAACCCTGCATTCTCCCAAAAACAGATGATCTGAGGATATAACCAGTGGGGTGTGGTTTCAGCACCAGTGAACAGGAACACAGAATTGAGTGTTCTCTACCTAAGTTCACATACAGGCATCATCGAGATGGAAGAGTTGTGTGGTCAGTTCTTATATGTAGTTCAAATTGCCTGCTGGTTTCACGTTTGGATTATATTTTTAATGATAACCAATTTTCCTTATGGGGACATCCATCTCAAATGGGCGCCTGTGTGCTTGCGCATGCATGAACACACCTGTGATATAAAATAGGTATAAACAGATAAGATAAAGTACCTGAGATAAATCAAAGTTATCTTCAAATCAGAGATGTGTAGCATGGTTTGGCCCAGAGTTGTTGTGGCTTCCATCTGAGATTTCCAACATGGGTGTTACACACACGCACACACTCATCCCTGGACACATCTCGCAGCCTCATTTCCTCCACAGAATGACCAAAGGCTCAAGGCCAGTAGTCATCTGCATTACAGACACCACAGTCTATTTAAACATTAAAGATTGGGGGTGAGTCCAACAATCTTGTCCACACATTTTCTGAATTAGATGAAAGAGGAAGGGTGTGTCTGGGTGTGTTCAAATCTTCAGTGGCTGCTTCACAGAGCAGTTTAAAACAGGCTGTAGTCCTATTCCTTTGGTGTTTTTTTCTTCCCTCAGGATTTTATTTATTTATCTGAGGGGTGGGGGGTGGGTCAGAGGGAGAAGCAGATGCCTGGCTGCACAGGGAACCCCATGTGGGCCCACGGATGCTGACCTGAGCAGAAGGCACACGTCACAAACCACTTCACCAAGTGAGCCACCCAGGCACCCCCCCACACCACCACCACCATTCCTTTGGCTTTACTGAAACTCTGCTGTCACCTCATGTTCTATATGATATTTTAGCACAAATATTACGCTCAGCTCTTCTGTCTTGCTGAGTGGAAATGTTTGTGGCTTATTCCAAAGGAATTTCAAAAACTGAATCGGAAATATTCTAGGATATACCCACTCTGCAATGTTTCTATAACTTCCACTCTGGAATCAGGCTTCTGGGTCAAAAGGACTTGAGAAGTGAAACTAAGAGCTAGTTTCTTGAAAAGAGCAATAGGCCTTGGGCATGACAGATTAAGGGGGTTGGGAGTGGAGAATAAAAGAGAACAAACTGTAGTAAGAGAAGGCAGTGAAGAAATAAGAACAAGGAGGTAAAGGAACAGGGGGAGGAGAAAAGACCTGTGGGTCGGGGAGGGAGGAACCCTGTGAGAACCCAGGCCACTTGCTCACCCCAGCCTATACCCCACCCCTACCCCGCCACCATTCCTGTCTCACTTCCCACTACTCTCTCTGCCTGGCCTCAAATACACCACACATACACCCCTCAGATCCTCGCACTTTCCTCAGCATGAAATGCCCTTCCCTCAGAGAGCTTCTTCTAGTCACTCTGATGTGTCCTGACCAATGAACCCTACCCCTGACATTTAAATGGCAACCTCCCTCTCCAGCACCCTTTCTCTCCCTCATCCCTGCTGTTTTTCTCACTAGCAATGACTACCCTCTTAAATACTATGTAATTGTATTCACTTGTTTATATTTATCATGTTTCTCCTCACTTACCCCCTGCCAAGTAGAAATAGAAGCACCATCCCCACCACCTCAAAGAGTGCCTGCTTCAAAACAAACCAATATTGGATGAATGAATAGATGAGAATGGGAAAGCCCAGTTTGCTTGAAAATTATCACCAATCTGGTATTACCCCTTCTTTCCTAAGCCAGCTAAGAAGATACTTCCATGGGAAAATGACAATCAAAAGTTGGAGGGAGCTAAAAGCCCCAGTGAATTCTTTGGGCCAAGAGTGGAATGTGTGGATAATGGTGAATGCATAGAGGGTGTTATGGACTGAATGTTCATGTCCCCCCCAAATTCATATGTTGAAGCTCTACCACCCAGGGTGGCCGCACGTGGAGATAGGGCATACAAGGAAATAAAGTTAAATGGGTCATTGGGATGGAGCCCTAGCCCAACAAGATTAGTGTCCTTATAAGAAGAAACACTGGAGAGCTAGCTTGCTCACTCCATACACACTCAGAGGAAAGGCCAGAGGACAACATATGGAGAAGGAAACCACCTACAAATCAGGAAGAGAGTCCTCACCAGGAACCAAATCTGCTGGCACCTTGATCTGGGACTTCTCAGCCTCCAGAACCATGAGAAAGTCAATTGCTGTTAAGTCATGGTATTTTGTTACGGCAGCCTAAGCTAACATTAGTCATATATACCAATTTTATAGATATCCATATGTATCTTTTTTTTTTTCCTGGAATAGTGTGCAGATGAGATATATTTATATCAATGTAGCTGGTACTGGAATTTTTCCTCAATATATCTTTGCTTTCCAACACTACATTCAGCCTGAGATGTTACTCATGTGCCACAAATTTTTGATTTTTGATTAGAGGCCAGTTCTAAAACCTGTGAGAAGAGGGCATTCATCCCAAAGTCCACATAATACCTAGCACATGCCATGTTCTGGGCCATTGCCACATGCTTCTGGAGCTCGCAATCTCCTGACCAAAAATATGAAGAAATGCTGCCTTGTAACTACAGAGAAACCCTCATGAGTTCTGCCCTGGCCCAGCACTACTGTCACAAGCCTACAGGCTCAGAGCCAAAAAGCCCACTTCTGAGCATGGCTAAGGAAAGAGAAGAGCCTCAACACAAAACTCTGAGCTTGTTTTAGAAAGTTCTCAGAGGCTGCCCTAATTCTAAGAGCATCGTGGCAAATACTGTTAAGTAAGTTTATGTCTGGATGAAGCTGGCAGGGGGCATGGGAAATGCGAAGGATGAAGTGACTCTGGCTTGTGTCCGATTGCTCTCATCAGCAGCAAAGCCATTTATTTTTCCATCCACATGCCAATGGTGGGGGCCCCCCAGAACCACTGGATAACTACATCTGCAGGGACATTTCTCCAACACCCACCACATCTCCATACTGTGGTGCCCAAAGCCATGTAGGTGGGGCTGTCCTAGTCCTTCCATTGGGCCACAAAAGGAAATGCTCTGTTCTTATCTAATACCATCTTTGTTCAAAATCTTCCGGCCTCAGGCTCTTCCCGTTGGATAGAGTTGTACCCCATCCCTTCTACCACCACTCCCTTTGAGTTAGTCAAAACACATAATCAACGGTAAGTGCTAAGTATTATCTAAAAGTTATACAGTTCTGTGAAGAAGGCAAAGAGAGATAAATATATTTAGAGCAGAATATTCTCTCTGTCCGCATAAATAAAGTCCTATAGTTATGTCTGTTTCTGTGATTGTAGAGAATGATGTAGAAGGATCTACCTCAAGTGGTTAATGTGAGTTACCTGGAGGATCAGAATTGAGGAGAAGAATGGGGAGATTGTTGCCTTTTTTCAATACTTCTATTTTGGTTCTCCAACTTCATCTCTAACTCAGTCATATCTATGCCATGACTCCTAAACCCATCTCTCCAGCTAGAAGTTTCCTCCAGAAAGTTTATCAGCACAATATCAGAAGTATCCGCTGCCCTCCCTAATGCCCCCATTCTATTAATTGTGCCATATTTTTCTTGTAGCCAGAAATTAATCTTTATGTCATTTTTCTCTTTCTCCTGCCCAACCCCACCCTTGAGCTCCACCTCCCTTCCCAACTTCCTTTCCACCCTCCCCACAGTAGCTCAGAGCCTTAACATATTACTTGGGCCTAGACTGCTGTAGGAATGTTTTTGAAGCCAAGCTGCCACCTGCTCCAGCTTCTCCCACCTGCTACATGTCTGCTAATCCCTCTAAGGTGAAGCTTCAAGCCATCAGATCTCTCACCTGCTTTAAAAATCCAGATCTCCACATTACCTGTTGAGCAACTGCCAGTCCAGACACCCTAGTATTCAAGAGTCTTCATTACATAGATTCCAACTACTCCAACTTCATCCCCTACTGATCTCATACAGCCAGCCTGGGACTCACACTTAGGAAGATGTACCCAATGATTTTCCCACCAGCAGGTCTTTGTTGATTCTTGGAATACTCCTTTTCCATCTCTGCCTTTGGAAGTTCTACCCATCCTTTGAAGTTCATTTCAGATGCTGCTACCCACTAACCAAACAGGCCCTCTCCCTTCTCTGAGTTCCCAATAGTGCTTGGAAGGTCTCGTGGTTCTCACGTCATACTCTGTACTGTTACAGTCACTTGTGAGTTTCTCTTATCCACCCTCCTACATTGAAACCTTACCAAAGCAAGAGACTAACATAGTCTTCTATATATCTCATTATCTAATCATTCTTGGGTACTTAACTGTCCTTACACATGATAGGTAATCTACTACCATATGTGACCTTGGTTTGAGTTGACACTTATCTGCAGAGAAATCAAAAGGGAAGAGGACTAACACTGTTGAGCAACCCTACATTCCAGGCGATAAAGTAAGTATTCTGCGAGTTTTGTTTCATCGTAAAATAAATGAAAGCATTTATGAAGTTATAGACAATGACCAGTTAAATTATACTAGAAACTCCTATAAAGCAATATCATCAACTGACATTTTTACACATATTTATAAAGCTAAACATAAAAGGAAAATAATTCCAGAAACAAGTAACTCTTGAGGGGCTCCAGTGGCGCAATCGGTTAGCGCACGGTACTTATACAAGTAACTCTTGGACTAGAGTAATTTTAGAACTATTCTGGACTTATTTTTATTCTCAAAAAGCAAACTGTTGTCAAATGAAAATTCTCCTACAAACCTGATTCACACATATATACCCGTCCCCTAAAATGCCATATAGCCTCCCCAGAACTTTAATTTTTAAACTTTTCTTTTTTAAAAAAGATTATTTATTTATTTATTTGACAGAGAGAGATCACAAGTAGGCAGAGAGGCAGGCAGAGAGAGAGAGAGGAGGAAGCAGGCTCCCTGCCGAGCAGAGAGCCCGATGCGGGACCCGATCCCAGGACCCTGAGATCACGACCTGAGCCAAAGGCAGCGGCTTAACCCACTGAGCCACCCAGATGCCCTAAACTTTACATTTTTAACATCTCCAAATCTATACAGTCCCTTGAAATAACAAAAGCTTATTTAAAAAGAAGAAGAAGAAGAAAGCTAGTTTTAAGGTTTTAGAAGTAAATTATAATTAGAAAAGTTTATCTGAAATAAAGATATTTAACTTACCAACGAAGAAGTCAGCAATGGCCAAGTTAAGGAAGAAGTAATTACTTCGATGTCTAAGCTTTTTGTCCACCACAAAAGCTAGAATAACCACAGCATTTCCTAGCATTATAGCAAAAGCTAGTAAGCCCATTAAAAATGCTAGAGTAACGCGAGTACTTAGTGGTAAAGTAGTTGCGTTCATGCCGTTAGAAGTTGGTGTCACATTAAATGATAAAGAAGCTCAATAGAGCAAATTAATGCAGCAAGACAATTCTGACAAGTCTGTTCTCCAATCCAATACCTAATATATATAGTCTCCTACTCACAACTATATTTTTCAAAATCTAATGCTGATCTCACTGTACTTCCTGATTCTTGATAAGGTAATCTTGTGATAACAGTTTCCCTTTAACTGACACTGAAAGTCTTTTCCAGAAGACAATGAAATATTTTCTTGTACACATCTGAATATGATTTAGCCATCTCCCCTTAATAGAGCAATATTACATACTATATGTGAAATAAAATTGATTCAGTGTTTAGGTAAGAAATGGGGCTCCAATGAGATTTCTTTTTCCAGCTGTTAGAGATCTAGTTCAAGATTCCCTTCTGACCACAAAGGAAGACCATGGGATGAATTCACCATCCCATCTGACACAAACAAAAGAAACTGGACAGAATATATATTAAGAATGGTTTCCAAGGCACTGGACATCAGGCAGTGAAGGACAGTGGTCCCTGAGAAAAGGGGAGAAAACGAGGTCAGCTCTGCAGGTGTCCTCGCTAACAGTCTTCTGTGAGTTTCCAGGCACAGAGCAGAGAGGGGACATCTAGGAGGAGCCCCTACCAGATTGCCGGCAATGGGGAGATGAAGCTGTGAGTCAGGGAGTACCGGACAGGACTCTGCTACAGAACAGCTATGTAATATGTGTATTTTAACTGCACATAAGCCAGAAGTCTTGCATGTAAGAGGGTGCTTGTGATTGTTTTAAAAATGTAGCTGATAAAAATAAAATACACATTACGTCGAGATTTGACTTAAGGTTGATTGGACTATTTTTCATTCATGGCATGCGACTTAATGAAAGTGATCTTTTTTAAAAACTCCAAATGATTTTCCCCATTTGTCCCTCTCCTTCATCTTTATTCTTCTTCACATTCACTCATTATTCATTCACTAAGAAAAGGCATTAGGAATTTTTACATTCTTCAGGTACAAAGTCTCTTTCCAAACTAGCCAGTTTTTATGTTTAGTCAACTTTGAAGGCCTTTCTATTAAAAAAGCCCGGCAGCACTGGTTTAATATAATTCCTTAATTCCAGTCTCTAAACTGGAGGCTCTAGAGAGCATTCAGTGTGAAAGGGGAAGGAAAGAAAGGCTGATAGGCTAACCGGGTCTGTGGTAGAAGATAAGGTTCAAAAGTAAACAAGATGACGGTAAGCAGGACAGATAAAATTGTGAAGGGGCACTGAATGAGCTGGCCCAGAAGGCCAATAAGGATTTATCTTATGGACAGAGAATGGTAATCTGGACTATTTTTTTGCAACTTCATGTGGGAAGAGAAAGCAATCCAACAGACTTGGAGAGCTTGCCTTGTGGCCTTAGGTTGTGGGGAACTGCCTTCCAGAAGAAGACTACCAGGTAGGTAACATTTGAGAAAAAGAAGAATGACAAATCATGTTGGGCTACATTTCATTCTCTTTTTTTTCCCATTTATTTATTTATTTATTTGACAGAGAGATCACAGGTAGGCAGAGAGGCAGGCAGAGAGAGGGGGATGCAGGCTCCCCACTAAGTGGAGAGCCTGATGTGGGGCTCGATCCCAGGACCCTGAGATCCTGACCTGAGCCAAAAGGCAGAGGCTTAACCCACTGAGCCACCCAGGCGCCCCTACATTTCATGCTCTTAACTTGTGTGAACACAGAGTGGACTAGGTGTGTAGCTCAGAATTCTACTGTAGGTACTCTATTTGAATTTATTTAAATTTAATGGTGTCAATTTGCTATAATTTATGTGGCAAGACGCTTCCTTTTCTATCACTCCTGATGTATGTCTAACTATTCTTTTTTAAGTATTTATGATACTTTAAAAATCCAAGTTCTATAAATAAAAATAAATTAAAAAAATACATCATGGGGCACCTGAGTGGCTCATTAAGTGACCAATTCTTGGTTTTGGCTCAGGTTATAATCTCGGGGTCATGAGATCAAGCCCTGTGTCAAACCTCACATCGGGTTCCACATTTAGAGCAGAGTCTGCTTGGGACTCTCTCTCCTTCTCATTCTGCCCCTATCCCCCTGCTTCCTTGCATGCTCTAGCTCTCTCTGTCTCTCTCAAATAAATAAATAAATCTTTAAAAAAATAAATAAATCCTGTCAACTATTATCAGTAATCTTCATAGGCATTCAGGTAGAAGTATTCACAAAGATTGTTTTATATCATGGACTTTAATATTCAAAAAGTCATGATTAAGACCTTTTAATCAAGATTGTTAAACATGGGGCGCTTGGGTGGCTCAGTGGTTTAAGCCTCTGCCTTCAGCTCAGGTCATGATCTCAGGGTCCTGGGATCGAGCCCCACATCAGGCTCTCTGCTCAGTGGGGAGCCTGCTTCCCCCTCTCTCTCTGCCTGCCTCTCTGCCTACTTGTGATCTCTCTCTGTCTATCAAATAAATAAATAAATAAAATATATATATATATTTTTAAAAGATTGTTAAACATCTTTTTAGAGGCTTTTATATATTAATTAATTTATATATTATTAATATATCAATATATTTATATATTAATTAGCAATTTGCTATTAAATAATTAACTTAAATAATTTATTCTATTGGACAGTGACCAGTGATTTGGCATTATTTAGATCTTTTAACTTAATCCATTAATTATGCTTATATAACTAAGAACAGAAATAAATATCACCATGCCTCATCTAGTGACTATAAAGACATGTACATATAAGGCAATTGAATGATAAATTACAGATTCATCTTGCTAATGTCAAGAGAGACACAGCAAGAATCTTAACCTTACCCAATATTTCCCAAAATGTTGCATCTCCTTTAACAAACAAGCGGCTAAAACCATCACCATGAAGAGTTTTTCTAGCAGGTCTGCATTTAGGGATGAAGAGGAAGTAGAAGGACCTGGCTCTTTTCTTCCCAAAGCTATTCTGCATTTTCAACTGGGTGGTCTGTTGTTGAGTTTTAAGACTTCTTCATATATTCTAGATACTAGACCCTTATCGTATATAATTTGCAAATATTTACTCCCATTCTGTGTGTTGTTTTTACTTTCTAAATAATGTCCTTTGAAGCACAGAAGTTTTTAATTTTGATGAATTCCAATTTATTATTTTTAATTGCTTATGCTTTTGGTGTCACATCTAAGAAATACTATCTAATCCAAAGTCATGAAGATTTACTAGTATGTTTTCTTCTATAAATTTTATAATTTTAGCTCTTACATTTAGGTCTTTGTTACATTCAAGCTAATTTTCTTTCTTTCTATATTTCTTTCTTTCTTAAAAGCAAGACATGTCAAATATACTTCAAAAAAGGTACCCTGAGGAGTGAGAGCTTGATCCAGTATGGAGAGACAGACCTCTGGATGAGTCTGTCGTGATCACTATGGTGTTGCTAGCATAGGTGGCCAATGAGTATTTGTTGAATGACAAAATCCCAAAGAATTTCCATGAATGGAGAGTAAGTTCCACTATTTTTGCCTTGACCCAGAAACTCAGCCCATCAACCAGCTTTGCAGGGTTTTGAGTTTAGTTCAAGTGTATTCTGGAGGCTTTGAGCTAATTTTCATATATGGTGTGAGGTAAGGGTGCAACTTCATTGTTTTGCATGCAGATATCAAGTTGACACTACTTGTTGGAAAGGCTACTTTCTACCCATTGAACTGCCTTGGAATCCTTGTAGAAAATCAACTGACCATAAATGTATGGGGGTTTATTTCTTGATTCTCAACTCTAGTTCATTGATCTTTATGTCTGTTCTTAAGCAAGTACCATAGTCTTCTGTATTTTCTATTCAGTTTAACAATATTTTTCTATCTTAAACATCATATAAAGTCTATTTCAAGCTTGTGAAATAGACATTTAAGGTTTAATACATAAAATCATTTAAATTTAAGACATGAAATCATTAGGGAAGCCAATATTAAAAAGAAAACTCACCAGCACTTAAGATCAATATGAAATCACATTTTAGCATTCAAATAATGTAGATTCATTTAAGCTCTCATAAAAATTTTATTACAAAAGCACAATGGCATAGTTGACAGATGACAGAGCTGAATACAGTCTTAAGTGTAGGATTTCATTTAAAATCTGGTCATTATGGTTATATTTAAAAAGTTAGATAACATGCAAACATGGTCTTGGATCTTCTGATTCCACATATAAGGAGCTTAGAATTCACTACTCTACTCTACCCTACTAAATAAAAAGCTGAACAGACTGAAAAACCAACTCTTCAGAGGGATGGACACAGGGCAAATGGCTGTCCTCAAGATTGGGAAGACAAACAAGCAAATACACAGAGTTACGAGTTATCAGAGCAGGAAGTCTGAAAACAGAAAACACTAAGGAACTAGTGCCAGAGTAAGAAAACCTCAACTGTAATTGACAAATTGCTAGAGGACCAGTGCAGACAACTCAGAGTTTAAAATTCCAAGGGGTTCCAGTCAGAGGGAGAGCCCCACAATACTGTGAGATTTATTTCCAAGCGTTTGACCAAGTTCCCAGGGTAAATATCAGGAAAATCCCCTCATACTTCCAGCAAGGGGAGGGGAAAGGGAACGATTTTGAAAAATGCCATAGCACTCTGTTCTTAATGTGGCCTGCCCTCAGGAGAAACTAATTAAGCAGAGCTTAACCTGTTGGGATTAGATCAGAGCCTAACAGTTCTAGGGGAACAGAAACACCCAACTCCAGCCCACTCTAGCCATCTTGTCCCACCTAAAGGAAGAGAGTAAGAAGTATTTGTGCAGTTCACAGTCCAGAGACATGGGCTTACTAAAAGACTGAGATGTAATCATAGGACTATAGAATGCTTCCCATCTCCTGACATCTCATTCCACATCACTAAAGGCATATTCACAGCAGTTCTTTATCCAATACATCATAACTGGGTATCAAGAAAAAAAATTAGAAGGAATACCAAAAGGCAAAAAAAACACTTGGAGAGATGGAGCAGGCATCAAAACCAAACATGGCAGGGATGCTGGAATTATCAGATGGGGAATTTAAAACAACTATGATGAATATGCTAAGGGTTCTAATGGATAACATAAGCAGCATGCAAGAACAGATGAACAAACACCAACTTGAAAGGATTTATGCTCCTCTGTGTTCATTGCAGCATTATTTATAATATTGAAGATATGGAAAAAACCTGGGTGTCTGCTGATGGAGGAATGAAAAAGAAAATGTACTGTATATACATACATATATAACATACATATATGTATATGTATATACATACATACAATGGAACATCATTCAGCCATAAAAAGAATGAAATCTTGCCATTTGTGACACCATGAATGGACCTTGAGGGCATTAAGTTAAGTGAAATAAATCAGACACAAAAAGACAAATAGTATATGGTCTCACATGTATGTGGAATCTAAAAATTAAAATAATAACAATAACACAACCAAGCACATAGATACAGAGAACAGATAGGTGGCTGCCAGAGGTGGAGAGTGAGAGGGGAGTATAGCCAAAATGGATTAAAGGGGTCAAAAGTTACAATCTTCTAGTTATGTATGTCATGGGGATGTAATGTACAGCATGGTGACTATATTTAATAATATTTGAAAGTTGCTAAGAGAGTGAATCATGAAAGTTGTCACAAGAAAAAAGGTTATGTAATTACTTATGGTAATATATATTAACTAGACTTACTGTAGTGATCATTTTGCAATATGTACAAATCTCAAAGCATTATGTTGTACACCTGAAACTAACATAATGTTATATGTCATTTATACCCCAGTTAAAAAAAAAAAGAAAAAGAAAAAGAGAATGAAAGAAAAGAACAAATGGTCAATATAAAGAGAGAGGTGCAAATCCTAAGAAAGAACAACAACAAGAACAAATGCTAGAGATAAAAAACAAAAAACAAAAAACCACTGTAACAAAAATGAAGAATGCCATTGCTGGGTTTATTAGCAAATTGGAAATAACTGAAAATAAGAATGTCTGAGCTCAAGGGCCTGGAAATAGAATCCTGGAAAACCAAAAAGCAAAAAGAACAAAGACTGAAAGAAAGGAAAGAATATCCAAGGACTGTGGGATGACTCCAAATGGTGTAACATATGCATAATGAAAATACCAGAAGGTGAAGGCGCAGAAAAAGGAACAGAAGAAAATTTGAAACATCAATGACTGACAATTATACTTAATTGTATAACCCTTTCCCCAAATGTCAGACACTAAACCATAGATCTGGGAACCTTAGAGAACACCAAGCTGGATAAATACCCAAAAAACTACACCTAGACATATTATCTCAAACTTACAGAAAATGAAAGATAAAGTCCTGATACAATTTCAGAGGAAAAAAAAAAAACCTTACCCATAAAAGAACAAAGTCAAGAATTACATCAATGCCAACACATGCCAGCAAGATGAGAGTAGAGTGAAATATTGTTTAAGTGCTGAGAGAAAAATCCAGCAACCCAGAATCCAGCATCCTGCAAAGTTGTCCTCCAAACGCGAAGGAGAATAGACTTCCTCAGAAAAACAAAAGTTAAGGGAATTTTTGGCTACTAGACCCGCCTTGCAAGAAATGTTAAAAGATTTTTAGAGAGAAAGAAAATACTATTGGTCAGAAACTTGGATCTACATAAGCTAAGGAAGAACATTGAAGAAAGAATAAATGAAGGTAAATTCTTTTATTTTTCTAATTCTTAATTGATCTCACAGATAACTGTTTAAAATAACAATGCCAATAATATATTTGATTATGTATGCTTATGTAGATATCATATATATGATTATAGATAAATGAAATGAATGACAGCAATGACACAAGGGACAGAAAGGGGGGAATTAGGATTTTTTTTTTTGCTATTATAGCATATTCACACTACTTATGGTTACATGAAATAGTACAGTGTTATTTTATTTTTTTTAAGATTTTATTTATTTATTTGTCAGAGAGAGAGAGACAAGCGAGAGCGAGCACAGGCAGACAGAGAGGCAGGCAGAGGCAGAGGGAGAAGCAGGCTTTCTGCTGAGGAAGGAACCCGATGTGGGACTCGATCCCAGGACGCTGGGATCATGACCTGAGCCGAAGGCAGCCGCTTAACCAACTGAGCCACCCAGGCGTCCCAGTACAGTATTATTTTAAAGTGGATTGCAGTAGCTGTAAATATATATTGTAAACACAGTTTTAAGACTTCACTCAGTAGTTTCAACAATGTGTCATAGATTCCGTCATCAGTAGATAGGTGCCAAACAGTCATATTAGCAAAGCCAAATTTAGTTTTTCCAGTCCATTCTAATAAAAGCCAAAAGGAAATTCAAATTATTAAGAATCAAAATAAACAAAACCCACGCTTTCTCCAGTTTTTTTTATCCTAATTAGAATATGTGACTAATTTGCAAACTCATAAGCCAAATGAAACAAAATTAAAGTAAAAAATAACTTTCAAAAATTGGCATACACCAATGAAGTTCTGTGATATTCCAGTTTGGAAACGATGACACCCATCTGTCATCCCTGTGTTGAGGGATGGCAAACAAGTGTATTTCAGGCAACTCACAAAAGCCTAGGAATAGGAAGACCAAGGAAACCCTCAGAAAATAAAGAAATTTTAACAGATATACTTATGAGAGTAACAGAATATGCAGCTGTGCCAGTGGCTCATTCTGTACCCAATCCATCACCAGATTCTAAATTTGCTTCCTAAATGTCTTTCAAATTCATCTACATAGCTTCATCTCCATTGCCATTATCCTAATCCAAACTACCACTAACTCTTTTTCACTTCAATGGCTTAAGTTATTCCCATTAACCACTCTTGCTCATTTTCAATCTATTTTCTGCCAAGCAGCTAGAGTTCTTCTCCTAAAAGACAAATCTGATTGTGTCACTCTTCTGCTTAAAACACTTTTGTCTTTTCACATTGCTCTTTTTAAGATCTTATCAGGGTCTACAAGATCTTACCTGACTGACTCATTGTCTACTTCTGTTTCATTTCACAAGATTCTTTCTCTAGCCTACTGGCACTCTGGCATCAAGCAAAAGTTCTCAATAAATTTAAAGTAAAATAATGAACTATAAGCAGTAGGTCTTCCCACCAATGCAATTCTAAGTCACTCATTTCAGCTGGGGATTTTTCTTCTCACACTGACCAGACTCATCCAATGCCTTTAGACAACTGCCATCAGTTACTCCCTCTGGAACTTTCTTCCCTTCCTGCCACATCACCTTACAACAGTTAGAACAAAGCCAAGGCTACCCTACGTCATATAGGGTCTTGTAAATTTTTTTAATTGTAGCACAAGACACATAACTTAAGATTTACTAACTAAACCATTTTTTAAGTGTGCCATTCAGTAGTGGTGAGTATACTTACATTGTGAGACAACCAGTCTCCAGAACTCTTCATCTTGCAGTACTGAAGCTCTACCACACCCATTACCAACAATTTTCCATTTTCCTCTCTTCTCAGCCCCTGGTAACCACCATTCTACTTTCTGTCTCTATGAATTCAATGACCCCAAGTACCTCATGTAAGAAGAATTATACGGTATTTGTCCTTTTGTGACTGGCTTATTTCACTTGGCATAATATCCTCAAGGATGATCCATTCTGTAGCAGATGTCAGTACTGGCTTCCTTTCTAAGGATAAATAATATCCCACTGAATGTATATAACACATTTTGTGTATCTATTCAACTGCTGATGGACACTTGGGTTGATTTTACCTTTTGGCTTTGTGAATAATTCTGCTATGAACATAGATGTACAAATATATCTTCAAGACCCTGCTTTCAATTCCTTGGGTTATATGCCCAGAATTGGAATTGCTGTTATCATATGGTTATTCTCCATTTAATTTTTAGAGGAACCCCCATACTGTTTTCCCTAGTGACTATACCACTTTACATTCCTACCAGCAGTGCACAAGGGCTGCAATATCTCCACGCTTTGGCCAACAGTTGTTATTTTGGGTTTTTTCTTAGTAGCTATCTTAATAGTTATGATGTGATTTCTCATTATGGTTTTGATTTGCATTTCCCTGAAGATTGATGATGTTGGCACTGGTTCATGTGCCATTTGTATATAGTCTATGGATAAATACCTATTCAAGTACTTTGCCCAATTGGGTGTTGGGTGTTTTGTTTTTTTTGAGGGGTAGGGGGTTGAATTTTAGGAGTTCTCTATATTCTGGATATCAACTCCTTTACCAGGTACATGATTTGCAAATATTTTCTCCCATTCCATGGGTTACCTTTTCACTTTGTTGATTGTGTTCTTTGATGCAAAGAAGTAGTCTGATTTATCTTAGTTTTACTTTCCTTGCCTGTGCTTTTGGTGTCAGATTCAGTGATTCCTATTAGTTTTTAAGCATTGTTACTACAGAATCAGACACAGATAAAACAAAAAAATGGAAAATAGTGTGCCTAAAGGAAGAAAAAGTTTCTCCAAAGAGTCAACGTTGATGCCTACTTTAACTGTACTACTGTCTTAGTCCTCTAAACGTTTCATAAACCTACAAGCATTTTTCTTTTATATATTCTACAGTCTTACCTCAACAAATTGTTCAGTCCTATATCTGTTTTTGACCACTTAAACCTATTTTTCCATTTTAAATCTAAATTACCCCTTTGCTTTAGGCTGTGCTGCTGTACTTGACTCTACAGAGGAGTTTCTTGTTGAAAAAAAAAAATGCTTTTGAAACTTCTGATCCACACCCTTCTACACTTCCCACTCACTGAGACCTACAGCTGAACACAAGCCAGCATTCTTCCTTCCTGCATTCCACTGCTGGTTTCCTGATTCACTCTCCTGTCTGAGCTCCAAAGAGCATCTCCACTTTGATTTGAGATCATCCCATACCCCTGAGCTCTTGGTGAAGACTCCTTGTAATAAAAAACAGATTAACAAAAGAAAAACAAGCAGAAGTTTATTAATGTTTGTGCCTCGTATATATGTGGGAGATATCCAGGAAAAATAAATAAAACTCCCAAGATGGTCCAAGCTACTACCTTAAATAGCATCTCCAGCTGAAGACAAAAGGTATTGTGGGGCGGAGGTAATCCACGGGAAGATGAGAGGAGGAAATGACTGGTAAGCAAAGGCTGCCTGCCCTACCTTGCAGATAAGACTCTCAAGTGAAAAAGTTGTATCTGGCAATCACTCTCTTGCTGGTGCATGCCTCATTTTTAATGTAGATTTCCATTACCAAAAGGTAACTTTTACTCAGTTTTTGGATGTTCTGCTATATCTGCAGTTTCTTGAAATAATCAGCTCAAAATAATCCTGAGGCAGAAGAGGCAGATTTCAGGGTGGCATATTCAGCACCAGTATCATTGATTTCAGACTGATCTGATTTCTCTGCTTTTAGAAGAAACATGCCGACCTTCATCTAGCAAGCTCCTGCTATGTGAGAAACTTTAGACTAACAACATTTCACATAGATCTCATTTCATTCCACCCTCCAAAAGCCCTGTGAGGAAAGGTTATTAGCCTCATTTTACAGAAGAGAAAAATAAGGCTCAAAGTAATTAAGTAACTTGTCCAAAATAGCTTCCATGTCCAAAGCATGGAACCAAAATTTAAATCCAACTCTGATTTGCAAATCTAATTCTCATTAATCACACATAGTTGTGGTTTATCTGCCTGTCAAATGACAATAATACAATTTGGTAATGAGTTTCATGTCCTTTATTCAAGGGAGAAAACAATGCACAGATTAAGGGAGTATAGCGCTCCAAAACAGTAGAGCATTCTTCCCAAGGGATTTTGGGCAAGAGTGAGTTTTAGAAAGCATTAGGAGAGGTGAGCAGAAACAGGGCATGGTTGGCCAGGAAGTCAGAGATTCCTGAAAAGGCTAGCAGGTCTTACTTTTTAGGGTAGGGTAAGCTAGCTAAAGCTGAGTTGGAGGACTGTGATTTATTTAAGTTGGGTTTCCTCGAGACGCAATTCCCACATAGCCAGTGTAGGCTGACCTATGTTTAGATTTATAACACACGTCGTGATACTAGGGCAGCCCCCATTTTTGGCGGTCCTGATGTATGAATTAACTTTATCATGCCCCTAAACAGTACATATAACTCAAAACCAGGACTAATGGAAAACAAAACAACACAAAACACTCTTCCCTAGGTTCAGAAACCAAAATCCATCTGTAAGCTTTGTAATTTTTGACTTGCCTTTCTTTTTTTACCTGGCCTACACGGGGCAGTGGGGAGGGAGTTGCAAATGATGGTTCACAGACCATAGTTCGAGCGAAGAATGGTTTTTACATGTTGTGATACTTTGATTTATAATTTATTATATATTTGGTCTTTATCCCTCTTTATGGCCTAGAAGACCCAGAACTCTAGGAATTTCCTAAGTGATAAGAGCATCTTTAATATATACAGTTATTTGGCTATTTACTGAGAAAGTTCGTCAGGCTTGGTCCTTAGCTAGATTGAGCGTCTTCTATTGCATCTCCCTAACTAAGCAGTCCTTCCATATCAGCCCATGGCTTGATTAGCTCTTAATAAACTTTTCAAAACTGAATGCAGAGAAATTACATAACTTGCTCAAACTAGAGCAAGCTAGCTAGCAAAAAGCAGACACAGGATTCAAACCCGACAGGCTCCAGAGAGCCATCTCAAAGCTGCTATACTCCACTGTCTCCCCAAAGGGATGGCAGAACTTCATCACCTCAAGGTCAACTTAAAATTCTAGGGACTGTCAGAATTCTCAACAATAGACTGTCTTAAGTAAGAGGACAGTTCTCCCCTAAATAGGGAGGAAAAGATAATACTTATCTAATGGCTTTATCAGATGCTTATCACATACTAAGCACCATGGAAGGCATCTCATTGAATCCCCATACTATCCCAGACAGGGAGGAATCGTAATCCACATTTTTACAAATTAAAAAACTACAAGCAAAAAAAAAGATTCAGTTTCCTGATAAATTCATAGAGAATATACCAGTGGGAGCAGTGACCGAGTATTATAATTTACAGACTAGGTGCTCCAATATGCAAAATTGTAAACTTAGTTCTCTGTATCTGAACCAAGTTGGTAACAAGCCCCAATATTTCCATTACTGGAAGGGGGAAAATGTGTCATTATATGATAACTCAGTCAGCTCAGGTATAAACTGCAGTAACCAAAGGTGTTCATTAGTCATCAGGGGAATGCAGATTAAGCCCACAAAGTGAAACCCCTACACACCACACAGCATAATTAGATTCAAAGTCAGGTAATACCAAATGTTGATATGCAGCAACTAGAACTTTGTTCACTACACTACGAGTAGGAGTGCAAATTGGTTTAACTGCTTGTAAAGACTAATCTGTCAGTACGAGCGATGTGTGCTGGAGCTCACAAAGCCATTGTTGAGTGTTCAGGAAGTTTGCCCACTGGTAAATTTCACACGAGTGGCTCAGAATTGGACAGAATGGGAGTATTTACACCACAGGAACTGACACATGTTACTAACCAGCAACCACTCCAGATTCAGTTGTTAAAAATTCACCAGCACACCCTGGGGCAGCGTATTCTAAAGGTCGACGTATGCATATCCTGACTCCACAAAGCCACTGCTTTAGAGATGCGTACCTATGTGGACTAAAAACCATCTACAAGAATATTTGTAACAGCACTGAATATAACAGCCTCAGACTGGAGACCCAAATATCCATTAACAGAATTGATAAATTGCCGTGTTCATTCAATGGAATATTACGCAGTGGGAAGAATAAAAGAACTGCTACATACAGCAATCCAGATGAATCTCACAAAATGTTGGAACAAAAGGAGTCCGAGCAAGGACTGTGATTCCACTTACGTGAGAGTCAAAACAGACCCAATTAATCTCTGGTGTCAGAAGTCGGGGAGGGAGGTGGTTACTTGGCAAAGGGGGAGAGCAGCTAGTGTAGGATGAGACACAAGGGGGGAGGTCTGTGGTACTGGTACTGTCCTTTCTTCCAACTGAAGTGCTGGTTATATAACTGTTTACTTTGTGAAAATTCATCAGTAAGAAGTTTAATTTAAAAAATCAATCACCTCTATAATCAGATATCCATGTGCACAAAAATGAACTGCAAATTAAAGCTTATATCTAGTTAAAAATTAACTAAAAATGTGTAATAGTTCTAAATGAAAAACAAAACAAAACCAAAAAACCTCTTAAATTTTAAAGAGGAAGGAGAAAATCTTCATGGCCTGGGGGTAGGTAACTTCTTTAGACGTAACACCAGAAACATTATTGACAACAACAAAAAAAAGGTGAATTACATCTCTTCAAAATTAAACACTTTTACTCCGTGAAAAACACTGTCAGGGAATGAATAAAAAGACAGAAAGAGAGAGAGAGAGAGAAATAAAAGACAAGCAAAAAAATGTGAGAGGATTATTTGCAAATCACATACCCAATAAAGAACTTGCAGGCAGAATATATTTCTTGGTTTTGTAAACATACTATAGTAACATCAGATGTTACTAACAGGGAAAGCAGAATATTTTTACAACTTCTAGTGAAATCTATAATTATTTCAAAAAAAACAAAAAGATCAATTTAAAAAAAGATAGTGGTAGTTTTATTTGCCAGAATCCTTATTTTCCCATATCTCCCATATCCTAAGAATCTTCTAACACAATGCTAATGGCGATACCTTTTTTGGAGAGCAGTTTGGCCAAACCAATCAAGCTATTAGAATGTATAAATGGGGAGCCTGGGTGGCTCAGATGGTTAAGCGTCTGCCTCAGGTCCTGATCCTGGGGTCCTGGGATTGAGTCTTGCTCAGTGGGGAGCCTGCTTCTCCCTCTGCATCTCTCTCTGTCTCTCATGAATAAATAAATAAAACCTTAAAAAAAAAAAAAAGGAATGTGTAAATGTTTGATCAGGAAATTCCATTTCTAGGAATTTTTCCTAAGAAAATAACCAGAGATAAATACCAAAAAAATCTGCACATGAGTTTTTCAGTTAGTTAAGTGAAAAATTTGAAAAAACTTAAAAATTGGAAACATGGGGGGACTAGTTAGTATATCATGATATACCCAGAAGATAGAATACAATGTAGCCATAAGAAACTAAGCCATAGAAGAATATTTATTGACATGGGGAAATGTTAACAATATACTTCTATATGAAATATGCAGGATACAAAACAGTATATACAGTTTAATACCATTTTATGGAAATAAAAATAGCTATATATACAAAATCATGCATAGGAAAAAAATAGAAGGATGTACATAGCAAATGTTAATAATGTTATCTCTAGAGAGTAGAATTAGAAGTGATTATACAATTTTTCCAGTAAATTTCACCTGCCCTCCAAACAGTATCTGCTTCATGCTAGTCTTTCTTGGGTGTGATTAGCTTGATAAAATTCTTTTCAAATACATCCTGTTTCATGATACATACCTCCAAATCATACTGCTTTTCCCATTAAAAAGTAGATGCTACTTGCTCTTACATACTGGCATATGGAGAATATTTTTAACTAATACTGTATATTATAAAATATGCCAGAGCATATAGATCTGGCTATAGAAAATTATTGTTTGGAGAATCTGAAAATCCTCTAATAGAGAGAAATTTTAAATAGAGAAAAGATGCTATCATTAGTTGGGGGCCCATAATGGTTGAATACAAATATAAGTAACTCAGATTTCAGAATTGGAGACTTTGAGATCTCTCCCTACTAGCTAACTGCCTTTGGGCAAAGGATATTGGGTTTTTTAAACAGGAAAATATGACTAATAATTTTGTAGAAAGAAGCAAAAATAAGACTTTTTTTTTAAATAAGGGCAAATGAGATCACAGATATAAGGTCTTCTATCTAAAGACCTAAATAACTGTGAGATGAAACAGCAAGAAAGAAATTCAAATTTGGTGTTTGGAAAAATTAACTGAATTTTTCAGCAGCACCAAATTCTTCCTGTTTCATATCTTCTTTCACAGGTCAGACATGCCAAAATTGTGAAGTTAACATTAATTAATGGATTTCAACTTCTTAACAGGAGCTACTTAACTTTTCGTGGAATCTGAGGTAAGTGTTCTAAATATATCTAGGACATCCTCTGATAACTACTAATCACTGGCAACATTAGACATATTTACAACAAATACAATTTGGATTTTACTTCTGAATCCATCCTAGTATAAAGCCATTTACTAGATTTTTATTAAAAATACCAAATAAGAGTTTTGGGTCTTTCAAAGGCAAGACAGCAAGGGAACAGAAAAAGAGTATTTGTGATGCTCTCCATGATGCAAGCACCATTCCTCTCTGCAACTTCCGAACTTCCGTTCCCTGCGTTTGGAAGAGAATCCCAGACAAATCTGCAATCAATTAATAACTTTCAATAACTGTTTGCAATCATATCTAAAGGGGGAACAGCTAATAGCTTACTGCTATATCTCAAAGATAACTGTATTGTCTAGATGCGTAGAGGTATAGGGCATAACTTACAGATGAAAGGAGGAACATAAAACACTGATATAAAGGGAAATCTGGTAATAACGAAAAAAAAGAGGGATTTTCTTTGTTTTTCCAGTCAAAACATTTGTTCCTTTTCTCTGCAAAGTCATGGAGTTGAGAAAGATGGCTGGAATGTAGAAGAAATCATGCGTCACACTTACATAACCACCGGACGACGTGCTACCCACACCAGTGTGGCTTTCCCCACCTCTATCCCCTTCTATAAACGCCCCATTAACTGCGGCAGAGCTTGTAGCATCGTCCTAATTCCTCAATGAAGATCACAAGAAAGGTACTTCCAGGATGTTAAAAAAAAAAAAAACAGAAACAGAATATTACACTAACACATTTCAGGGACGGGAGAAAACTACAGACACTCCCTATCTACTGCTTTACATTACAAGAATTAAACAAAAAAAGTAGAGGTTAGAAAAGTCACATTTTGAAATTTCACAATCACCAATATGCAACAGAAACGGAAGCAATAACACTTATGCAAACAAATCTGGCAGATGAATTATCACTTCAGCACATAACTACAGATGGATACTCCTGGATTTTTGCTTAATCATTACTCAATGATGAACACTATAAAATGAAAGGTGTCTTACTGTGAACCAAAATCACAAGAAGAAACTCTCCAAGATCAATCTGCCATGAGCTCCTATTCCAATAAGCCATAAATAGCAGTCAAAGGCAATATTCATTTAACATAATGAGAATCCCGACGACAAGATACCAGGTATTTATACTCCTCTCGAGACATTTCTTCCCCACCTAACAAAGGCACTTGACAAGCACTGAAATGGACAGTTAATTCAGGTACTGCCCTGGGCAACTGTTACCTTCCTCAATTAGATGAAGTGGCAATTAAGTTCAAATTAATTCTTCTGAATCAGCCTGAAATACACATGAATATATCACAAGTTCTCTATTTTTGGCAGATGATATAACCAAAGAAGAAAAGACAGCGCTGGTGTCCACAATGGTTTGGCCAACTTGAGCAGTCCAGGATCCTCTCTGCACAATATTCCCTGGTGACTGTGGAATTTGTGAACAGTGATAGGCATATTAACCTGTCATATAATTTTAGGTATTAATGTTCACTCCTCTTCTTGTCTTTTCTTACTTTTTTGTTTTTTCCCAAAGCCTTAGATGATTCCTCCTAAAAAAGACATAAATATCAATGTAGTATCTCCCCATTTATATGAAGAGACTGGCTTAGGAAACTTCAGTCTAATCATATAGAATATGTATAAGAATGAAAGTATTATTACTTCCATTTGTACCATCTTTCTGTTTTATAGGGCACTTTCACTTGTATTCTATTTTAATATTTCCAAAATAAACAAGGGTAGTCAAGGAAAACACTCACTGACCTAACAGATTTACATTTGAATAATTTGGATGTTATTTAATCTATTGTTCCTTTTCCAAAGGAACGCAACAAACTTAAAATAAACTTGCTTATAAAATACAAAACAAAAAAATTCAAAGTATAAAGGCAGGCCTTCCAATGCATGCCAGGGGAGAGGGAAAGTGCTCTGACACTAACAGGGAATATCAGAATTTTACACACTGTTGAAGAACATCTAGTTCATTGTAGCATGAGCTACACAACCTCTCCCGGCCTCAATTTTAGAGCGTGAAAATTGGTCTTTAAGGGTTTTATAAAACTCTGTATGAATCTATGAAATTAAGGCTCCAAGAGATGAAGTGATCTGCCCAAGTTCACACAACAGGCTAGTCACACTGTTCTTAATAGAACCTAAGCCCACAATTTCCAATGCACCACAAACATTCTCTCTTTTCTTTTTTTTTAAAGATTTTATTCATTTATTAGAGAGCAAGAAAGAACATGCATGCGCATGGGAGGGTGTTGAGGCAGAGAGAGAGGGAGAAGCAGACTCCCTGCTGAGCAGGCAGCCTGACATGGGGCTCCATCCCAGGACCCTGGCTGGGATCATGACCTAAGCTGAAGGAAGACACTTACCAACTGAGCCACGCAGGCATCCTTCAAACATTTTGATTCATTCTTAATTTTTTCTTTTTTTTTTTTTTTCATAGGCAGTGGTCAGAAACTCTCTATATAATCTCAATAACCACTCACCGGTGAATTTGTGTAGTTCCTCTCCACTAATATGTTTCTGGCACAGTTGTTGATATGTTTAAAGCGATCTGGTCCTAGTAGGATTCCTCCATACCAGCGTGATACTACCACCATGACATTTCTCACATTCAAAATCTGTTATTTTCAAAAGCATAATTAGATACACACGTAGACACATATGAATTCAAGTTTTAAAGGAGAATGAAATGACCTGCATACAAAATTGCACATAACATTTCCCCGTGACTTTAATGGCAGAACCCCATAAGTGAGCAGAGTGAGATTCCTAACATTCAGGTCACAGAATGTTAGAATAAGAAGGAAATTTAGAAAGCAAACACTGCTCCACAGTGTCCTCGAATTCCAAAGTTAGGAGCAACCTGGTAGAGTGAAGGGGAGATCATGCAGGTAGCATTCTAGTTCTTCATGAATTCAACCACAATAGCTCAGTGTAAGCAGCCTCTTGCCCCTAAGCCAAACAACAACCAAAACCTGCTTCTGAACAAACCACTGGAAGGGTTGCATGAATAATTGCTGGTGCCCACCAGCAAGGTCTTCCTCAGTTTGACACCTGTCAAATGCTGCTCTTAACTTGAAGCCCACCAATCTATAGGCCTGACCACACACGGAGTACCATTCCATTCAAGGGAATGGCCCTTTTTTTTTTTTAAGATTTTATTTATTAGAGAGAGAGAGAGCACAAGTAAGCAGAGCAGCAGGCAAAAGGAGAGGGAGAAGCAGACTCCCTGCTAAGGAGAGCCTGATGTGGGGCTTGATCCCAAGACGCTGAGATCATAAACTGAGCCAAAGGCAGTTGCCCTGAATGGCCCGTCTAGAAAACAAACCTCCACATACAGTAACACAAGAAACTTAGCAACTACCTTAAGAAAAAAACCAAATCTATTCTTAAAAATAGCAGAGAATCAATGACTACCATAGAGATAAAAAAAAGTCCAGCAGCATGAAAGAGAAATGACAAGATAAACTAAACTGGACCAGGAAAAATTTAAGAGAGAGAACATCTTAAAAAAAAAAAAAGAAACTCTAGCACACTCAGAAAAATTTTAGAAGATACTGTATCCATAAGGTCAAAACACTACACTATAAAAATAGAAAAATAGAGATGAATTCTTATTTTTTTTAATGTTTATTTATTTATTTATAAGTAATCTCTACACTCAACATGGGGCTCGAACCCATGACCCTAAGGTCAAGAGTCACATTCTTTTCTGAGTGAGCCAACCAGGCACTCCAAGAAGAAAGAATTCTTAAAACTTAAATACATGACTGCTAAACATTTTTAAAAATTCAATGGAAATCTTGGAAGACAGGTAAGAAAATGTCTTAAAACATAAGATAGTGAGATGGACAACTTAATAAAAAAGCATTCTGGGTCCATCTGGACGGTCCAATAACACCCAACTAACAGGATCTGCACAGAGACAGAACAGAGGAAACAGGAAGGACACTGTCGAGAAACAAAAAGAAGATACTTCTCTAGAGCTGAAGATAATCTTCTATGGTCTGTGACTGACAGGGCTTCAAAGCACAGCACTTGTTACTAATGCTGTGCTTTCTGCCCGTTATCAAGTGGTTAAAAGTTTCTCTCAGTCGGTATTTAAAAATTAACTACAAATTCACCCAAATAAATTTCACGTTACACAGCCTAACTGATTTACTGATTCCCTTTATGGAGTTCTGTTTCATCGAAAAGTTTTATGGTGCAGAGAACAGTACTAACAGGGTTTAAGTTACACTTACCTCCATGAGATGCAGAAGACGCCCACCAGCTGCTGTCTCCCCATCATCTTCACAGTCCTGTAAGAAGGTCTGTTTATCCTCACAATATATTCTAGAAATACATAAGACAGTGTTACACATTGAAATCCCAAAATACTGCACTAAGAGTTACACCGTCATACTTGTTGCAATCAATTTACTTCCAAAAGCAGCATATTTGTCAAAAAAAATTCTTCTTCAGCTATAAATTAGACATATTTTCACTGATTATTCATTATCTGGTATATTTCATTGTTTGTATCTGGGAAGGCTAGGAATCAAGGATGCCTCCTTTAAATGAGAAATGCTGATTATGGGAAGGTGAGTTTACACATTGACACTTCATTTAACCTTGAAGCTATAAGGTTACAGAGAGCAGTTACTGAGAAACATTTACTAAGAACTTGTTGTATAGAAGCCTTATACATAGTAGGCACTATGAAATGATACAGAAGAGATAAATAGCTTACTCCTGTCTTCAAAGAGCCTAAGAGCTAGTGAGACAAAAAGGATATAAAAAAGATAGAGGTGACAAAATCAACAATGAACATTTTATACCTTTCTCACATCTTATTCTGGCCATCAAACATTTCTCTATCCTCCCTATTCTAAGAATTATAAGATTTATTCTCTCTGTAACTTTTCCCCTGGTTGGTTATCAGTATCAGAGATAAATCATGGTATTTTTACTTATTTAAATTACCTAGAAAGTTCGCGTCTGGAATAATAACGTAGGGTTACACTGCAGCAGAATAAGCATGGTAAGTAAGTGTGAGATATAAAAAGAAAACGGTGCCAGTTAAGATGGATTTCTTAGGCCCCTAAGAAATAATACCATCTAGGACAAGGCAAATGCACCAAAGATATCTTATCAGCTGTGGCTATAAAAAGCCACGTACTACCATATCTATATACCTAGGTCAATTACAGCAAACATATTCATTTATTTCTTATATATTCATATTTATTATAGCAATCATGTTCATTCATTCACTCGTTCATCCTTCAACCTATCTTTCCATTCATTCACTCAATAAATATTTATTGCCCACCTACTATGACCAGGCTCTGTTATTATTTAGAGTTCCAAGAAAACACAGTACTACTAGACAACATTTTACATGGCAAATTTAAAGCAAAAAGGAGTCAGCAGTTGGTTTATATTAGGACTGTAATTATAATCTAACACTGTAATTTTATGGAACCAGTGAAGAAAATTGAAGTTATAAGTCATAACTTATGAAGTTATAAACTGTTAGGTTTTTAAAAAATGAAATCCCATGGACATTTTTGCTTTTTTCCTCACATGCCAGGAAGATAATGATGCCGTATCCCACAGCTGTGTGTGCCAGTACTAGCGCTAGCAGCTAAAGAGTGCCCCTTAACTCCAAAGCAGGAACACAGCCCCAGAACCCCAGAACCAGGAAGTCACCTTAAAAGGATCCTAAGCATTCAAAATACACAATGCAAAGTCCATGTACCAAATAAAGATACTTTGTTTTATTTCCAGTGGGGTCCTTTAAGCTGCCACTTTGTGACTCTTTACTCTTGGGCGACACACAATTCTGACAAGCTCAGCTCTTTCATTCCCAAGTGTCACAAAGGAGCGAGCTGGAGGGGCTGCTGCACGTAGTCATGCTGAAATTTGTGAGAAGTGATAGCTCACCATCTATTAATATGAAAAACTATAAAAATACTCACAGGAACTTAAAAACCCCAAACTGTGGGGCCTGAAATAGAATATGCAGCATATTATCTAACTTTTTGATAATTTAAGATCAACATTATGGCCAGCTATTGTTGAAGGTGCAGCCACACAGCTGCGTAGGCATAAACGAGAGAAATGAAATTAGTTTCTCAAACTCAGGTCTACCCCTTAACAACCATGTGATTTTGAAAAAGCAAAGCTTTCTGCAGGGGCAGAGTTGCTGAAATAATCAGAATTAACTTCTGTAAAGCATTTGGTATATAGTAGGCACTCAATAAACAAATGGCATGAATGAATGAATGGCTATTAATACCTCCACAGCATATTCTAATCACTGAGAGCAATCACATACTAATCACTCATTTCTATACTGATGACCCTAACCCAGAAAGAAAATATCAAAATTCTGTCCACCAATACTCCAGTAAGTAGGGAATTGTATAACAACTAGTCTTTTCTAAGTTTTGGCACGTAAACTAATGTGACTTAGTAATATTAAAAACTCACCTATCCAAAATGAAAGATTTTTTTTTTTAGTTTCCTGAGTTTCAGAAAGCCTAGATCTTACCAATATTCTTGATCACATTTTAAATTTGCACTGTCTCTATGTTTATATTCTGATTCTTTTCAGTTCTGAATTCTGTTCTTGTAAGTCTGTATTAATCTGCATATTTAGAAATATGCCTTTCTTCTCTTTACTAACATACCGGCAAAGATTTGTATAAAACCTTAGTATTCAAAACTAAAAGGTATATAGTAAAAAGAAGCACACTTGATTCACTGCTAAAGGGAGTATAAATTGGTTTAAAAGAAAAAAAGAAAAAAATTGGCAGTATGTATCAAGAGTTTCAAAAACACTCATACTTTTTGATAATTCTACTTTTAAGAATCCATTCTTTCTTCTTTTTAAATTATATGCCCATTTCATTTCAAAAAAGAATCTGAAGTAACCTATCCTGAATATCTAAAATGAATAAAAAAGGTGTTCACGGGACTATTTTCCATAACATCAAAAAATATGAAAAACTGAACAAAAAGTAAATGGTTAAATAAATAATGGAAATATTACACAGCCATTATAATAATGTTTATAAAGCAATTGTAACAACATGGAAAAATGGTTTTGTTAAGAAAGAAAAAGGATAGTAGGGTAATGCACTGAAAAAATAAACTTTGCATAGAAGACAGAAAGAAAATGTAACAATATATCATCAAAATATATCAAATTATTATCAGTTACATTTAATGGCAGAAAATGGCTGATTTCCCCTCCAATTCTTTTTTTTCTCTTCTGTAGCTTCCAAATATTCTATATATGATCATTAGTTTTATAAAGGAAAAAAAAAATCCCCCAAAGCAGTTGTTATTTAAAATCATGCATCAGTTTCCCCCATTTTTTACAAATGGAACATTCCTAATATTGTGATGATCACTCACCGGTACGCATAGATGTTGTGGGTGGCACTAGCTATTTTCTTATTCTCATACAATTTGGCAAGAACCATTTTCACCTTAAAAACAGCAGTAATATAAATAAACTACTGTATACTTTTTATTTGGTTTACAAATATATGCTAGAAAAGTATCTTAAAGTATATTGATATAAATACTCTTGTACTGAAACAGTGATTTAAAGAATCCACTATGCTCTGAAAAAGCCATTTCCAAAGCTTTCTCCTCATTTTAGAGGCAGAAACTGGTACTCTTAATTGGTATAAAAATTATAGACCTGGTATTTTTTTTTCCTTCAAAGCGACAGGCAAAGCTTTACTGGAGCTGATGGAGAGGGGTCAGGCTGGCCTCTAGACCCGGTATGTTTGAGCACCAAATATCAATAAATATTTGAGCACTAACCATGTCATAGGTACTTATATATGAAAATTTTTACCCATGTAAAGAATTTTTTTTTTAAGATTTTATTTATTTATTTGACAGAGAGAGAGAGATCACAAGTAGGCAGAGAGGCAGGCAAAGAGAAAGAGAGGAGGAAGCAGGGTCCCTGCTGAGCAGAAAGCCTGATGCGGGGCTGGATCCCAGACCCTGAGATCATGACCTGAGCTGAAGGCAGAGGCTTAAGCCACTGAGCCACCTAGGTGCCCACCCATGTAAAGAATTTTAAAAGTAAATATGACCATTTTTTTAAATGAGCTCTGAAAATTCACCGGGTTTAATGTATCCAATGTGACAGATAAAAAATAATGGTATGTCCCAAATATAAAACCAAAATGCTCTCTGGGAGTCATCTAAGGTTTATAGAGGCGGTAACATAAGCCAGGTCCTGAAAGATGAGCGCAATCTCTTTTGCATCAAAAGAGAAGAAGGGGTGGGGGAGGAAGAAGCCATTCCATGCAGAGGACACAGTGTGTGCAAATCTCTCAGATCTAGCAAATAAAACATAAAGGATGCTCAGTTAGATTGGAATTTCAGGTAAACCACAAATAATTTTATTAGTAGTAGTGTGTCCTGTACAGTAATGTTTATCTGAAATTCCAATTTAAAGGTATCCTATATTTTATCTGGTAACCCTACCAGGGACAGAAAAGAGAACGGTTCTGGAAGTGACCAATAGCTTTATGTAGAAACTGTTTAGAGTATGAATGAGACTACAAAAGACATTGTATCATTGATAAAGCTAGGATCCTATACTAAAGGGCCTCGTATAATAAGTTCAGGTTTTTCCTTTTAGACAAGGAAATACTCAAAGACTCGGGGTTGGGGATAGTGACATGTGGCCAGACCTTTCAGAAAGGTAACGGGCAAAGAATACAGAAGAAATCCTGGAGGCAGGGAAAACTGAGCTGCAGCTACAGATATCAATTTGAGTCAGAAACTGTGCAGTCTTCTGTTTATCATTTTTTAATATTTTAGGTTCTCAGATTCCTGATCAATAAAGTAGAGAATGACATCTAAGATTTATTTAAGCTCTCACAAATTATAATCCACTAAGTCTAAGTCATTATAATCAGTGAAAGAAAGAGGATCCAGGATGAACAGATTCAGAACAAAATGTCTAATGAGGACCCTAGCAACAAGATTTTGGGCAACAGCCCAGGACAAAATAGAGTTGCTGAGACAAAGAGCCAGAAGCCTGCACCAAAAGCTGTTATCTTGACCACTAGTTAATGCAGAGAAGAATTTCCTCTTCTAGAGACCAGAAGAGAGTGAAAGTGAGGCCTGGTACAAAGAACTGTATCCCTGGAGGTCGGGGCTTAGAAGAGCTTACAGTAGAGGAGCTACAGAGACCAAATGGAAGAGACTAATGATTAAAACCTATGTTAATTAATGACACTTTTGTTGTTGTTAATTTAACTTTATAGGTTGTTACAGTTTGTGACTGAAAAGTCTCCCATTTGATATCCTTGGGTGGGAGCCAAGTCACCTAAGGTTAGGAGGCAGAAAGGAAAAGGAAAAGGAATTCATGTTAGAAAGACTCTGATCAGCCGGTCTGTCCACTGTCCCCTTCCCTGGGCATCAATGGAACCCATGCGGTTTTGCAGAACTCCCACACAATAGGACAAATAATTCTTTTTAACAAGACATTAAGCATCATAATTTTCCACCCAATGGGTTTTTCTTGTTTGAAAATCCATGATAGGGTTAAGCCCTAATTAGAATTTGGGTACAATTTTGAAAGTGGTGACAAACAGAAACAAATGACTTTCATGATTGACAGTAACTTGGGCGTAGGAAAACGAGCAAAAAATTTTTACCTTACATGAAAACTAAAAGCAATAGCAAAAATAAGGATATTATTGCAAAACCATTACTTGAATTACTTTGGTAAAACAACATCAAAGTGAGCTGGACACAGTAACTTTACCTGTTTGGGACAAACTACTGGAGCCAAGTGCGCCTGAAAAGTACTTCTTCGGTCTGTAATAGGAATGCCATGATCAATCGGAGGTAATTCTTCTATCTCTATAAATTTAAAGAATTGTATTTTATCTTTAAAATTCTCACATTCAAATACTGAAAAATTAACAATGGTGTGGGCAGAGGGTGGGGAAGGGAGCTGGGGAAGAGACATAAATTATACAGCAAATCAACCCCTATGGCCATTAATAGTTGTCTATTATAATTAAATTATAATTTTAAAAAAATTATAATTTTAAGCAAAAGGTTTCCAAATAATAAATAAGATTAGACTACTTGACTTAAAAATGATTTTCACCTGCCAAGGTCACCCAGAGGTGGGTTAGGACTGAAATCCTGGACTGTTACAGTAGCATAAATTGTTGGAAAACCTAGGACTTTATTTTGTATAGCTGTAATGTAACATCTTTTACTAATAAAGCTGTTCCTACTTCATAGGATTGACTATATCAAGAATATACCAAACTGGTATTGCAGGGAGTATCATGATTTCGAGTTACTCTGCTCCTTAAATAAGTTGAAGAACCACTAACTTAGGGGCACCTGGTTGGCTCAGTGGGTTAAAGCCTCTGCCTTCGGCTCAGGTCATGATCCCAGGGTCCTGGGATCAAGCCCCACATCGGGCTCTCTGCATGGCGGGGAGCCTGCTTCTCCTCCTCTCTCTCTCTGCCTGCCTCTCTACCTACTTATGATCTCTGTCTGTCAAATAAATAAATAAAATCTTAAAAAAAAAAAAAAAAGAACCACTAATTCACTCTTCACTCTGTTGAGAAACTTACCAACCATCCTGGCTGCTACATCTGCCTCATTTAGGATCTAAAGTTATTCAGGAAAAAGAACTGAAATTATTTTCTATTTCTATTCACTGATCTGTTGAATATTACCTAATCAGCTTGCCTTATAATTAATGAACTACTTCAACTAACACAAGTACAAATATTTCTTCACAGCTTTAAACAGCTTGTCCAACCTCACTACACTGGTTTGTGACAGGACTCGGACAAGAAACCAAGTTTATGCAGGACTTTTGCCTTTCTTCTGAGAGCGTCCTCTTCTTGAACGAACTGTGACCACTGTACTAGAGCAGTACTGAGGAACCAGATACTGCTTATCGTGACTATTATTTTTACTTTTTATTTTAATACTGGATCCTGTTTCCCAAAAGAAATCTTATACCAAATCCACAAATACATAAATGAATAAAATGTGAGACTAAAGCAGGAGTGGGAGTCCTGGGTCTTCTCCCCCACTTTTTCTCTTCCTGTGTATCCCCTTGCTAGTGCTGAAATATCATGCAAGAACTTTAAAATCTCATAGTATTATTTAAAAGCTCCTGTGTAGGGGTGCCTGGGTGGCTCACCAACTGATCTCAGAGTTTTAGGATGGAGTGAGCTCTCTATTGGGCTCCCCGTTCCTCTGCTTGCTCTCTCTCCCTCTGTTCCACGGGAAGTCTATTTCTCCCTTTTGTCCCACCCCCCCGCTCATGCTCTCTTTTTCTCAAATAAATAAATAAAATCTTTTTAAAAATAGAAAATTAATTAATTTAATAAGTAAAACCTACTGTATAATGCATAGGAAACACCTTACCTTCAATGAGAATGAATGTTTCCTCTGATCTATCATGTTTTTGTAAAAGACTTGAGAAAACTGATGCTATTATTCAAAATTTTAAGATACTAAAATGGAAGATAACTTCTGATCACAACATAGAGCTGATTTATCACATCAATCTATTCATAAGCTGACTACTACTAGATTATGGAACAAATTTGCTTAAGCAAAAACTAAAATCTTAAAGGCATTTTACTAGCTTTAATTCAGTGGTTGCACTTTCAATTATTACATTTATATTTGTGAGCACAGACTAAAACTTAACTCTGTGACATCAGGAGACAGCTGAAAATTTCAAAATAGAAATATAAAAACAGGATGTGAATTGAAAACATTAACACAGCTTTTCTTAGTTTCAGTTTCTCCCATCATTAATTCAAAACACTAGAAAGTCACAAAAAGAAAAAGGGTGAAGGGAAGGAGAAATTTCTTTCTTTCTCACCATTCCGACAGACCCAGCAAACACCAAAATGGCTGGTGGGCAGGAAAAAAATAACTCAATTCTCTACAAATTAGAAACTATTTCTTCTTTTTTTTTTTTTTTAAGATTTCATTTATTTATTTGACAGAGAGAGATCACAATTAGGTAGATAGGCAGGCAGAGAGAGAGAGGAGAAAGCAGGCTCCCTGCCAAGCAGAGAGCCCGACGTGGGACTCAATCCCATGACCTGAGCCGAAGGCAGAGGCTTTAACCCACTGAGCCACCCAGGCGCCCGAAACTATTTCTTAACATGTGAGAGTTTACTATATTTCTACACCATTTCAAAAACAATACATAATACTGCTATCCCACTCTACTCTAAAGAAACTAGTTAGTAACATTATACCTGTTCGATTTTCACTGATATCAAAATCCAATGCTTTAGCAGGAGTTTCTGGCTGACATGCTAAAATGAGATCATCTTCACATTCTACATCTTCCTCTTCAGTTTTCTTCTTTACATCAGGGCCTATGTAGATATGAGATATTACCAGTGAACTCTGAGAGTAAGGAATTCTACTTAAAAACTTTTTGGTCTTGATCTCTAAACACCATTCTTCAATAGAAGGAATCAGGGACTTTTATGAGAAGTAGCTGACACCAAGGTTGGAGCAAGGAAAAGAAAAGATGAGCCTGGAATATCTTATGATTGCAGAGAGTAAAAAATAAAAGGAGAGATGAGCTTATAAACTTGTAAAAAGAATACAAGAGTTTACCTGAAGGAGATACTAAAGGTGAAACCTAAAATAATTTGAGCAACAACATAATGATAGTATGGAATTTTACCCCATGGAATAAAATAATATACATGCATTCATATTGATATAAATAAGTAATCAAAAAGAGACATCTCTTCCTCACAACATAATTCCAATTCAATGAATAACTAAAGAAGAAAATGTGACTCAGCATTAGGCAAACACCACAGTAATAAATATTGTTGACAAGACATACTAACAGATACTAAAATTAGTGTGTGAAAGTTTAAGGAGGAATAGGATATTATTAGCATAGTCTCAAAGTATCTCCTTTAAGGCCCTTAGAGGAAAGATGGTAACTGTGATGGATAATTTTATATGTCAACTTGGCTAGGCCACAGTACCCAGTATTTATTTGTTCAAACACTATTCTAGATGCTTCTATAAAGGTATTTCTTGGATGCAATTCACATTCAAAATCTGTTAACTTTGAGTAAAGCAGACTGCCTCATCCAGTTAAGGTCTTAACAGAAACAGAACTAATCTCCCCAGAAGAAGAGGGAATTCTGCCAGCAGACAGCCAGCCTTCAGACTTGAGCTGCAATATGAGTTCTTCCTTAGGTCTCCAGCCTGCCCAACTACCTTGCAGATTGCCCCCACAATCTCATGAGTCAATTCCTTAAAATAAACCAATCTCTCTCTCCTCTCGTCCTAACTTCTCCCTCCCCCTCTTGCATCCCTCCCTCCCTGTCTTTATGAACACACACACACACACACACCCTATAGGTTCTCTGGAGAGCCCTGATTAATACCATAACTTTACGGAAACACTTGGCAGATACCACCTTAACCAAAGAATCAAGGTAAACATCACCAATAATAAAGCATATTGATACCATGAGTTCCTTGAAAATATGCACTGTGAAGGACACAATGTCATTTTGTGGTATTCTTGCCAAAATGCCCAATCTTGCTCCAGCTAAGAGAAAACAATGGACAGACCCAAATTAAGGGACATTCTACAAAATAATCAATATTCTTCACAAGTGTCACGTCATAAGAAGTCATAAAAGTCAAGGAAATACTGAGAAACTATTTACAGACCAGAAGAGAGTAAGGAGAAAAAACAGCTAAATGCAATGTAGAATCCTGGACAGCATCCTATAACAGCAGAAAGGACATTAGCAGAAAAATCAGTGAAACTCAAATAAGCTCTTTAGTTTGGTTAATATTATAGCAATTTTTGTATCCTATTCTTGGAAATGATAACTGTGGTTATGTAAGATGTTACTAAGGGAAGCAGCGTGAGGGATAGAAAAGAGAAGAGTCCTTTGTACTATTTCTGCAATTTTTCTCTAAAATAAGTTCAGAATTTTTAAAAATTATAAATAGTTGTATTTAATCTTTTAAAATTTAGTATTTCTATAGTAGAAAGAAACTATGAAATAGTAAATATGTACTGAAGATTAACAGTAAAATCGAAATAAATTACGTGTCAAGTGGGTGTCCTGGAGCGGAAAATTCTCATGAGATACCTTGATCACTAGCTTGCAGCCTTTAGTTCTTCAGAACTAAAAAACCTTCCATTTTAGTATGAAGTCTACAAAAACAATTTTGATAAGCAAAATTCTAAACAAAATTTCTAAGAAGTCTAATTATAAATTACACAACAAAAATCAGTAACTCTAAAATTTGGAGAGTGGTTAACCTATATTGTAGATATAGATGGAAAACAGAAAAATATCCTTTTAAGATCTATAATTTTTAAAATTTCCTGAGAGTTGTGTGATCCCAAACTTCCTGGGAGTCCTAAATTTTTACTGGTATACATTCCATATTTGCAATTATCCTACACTCTAGAATGGTAGATTGGCCAAAATCAATTCTGTTTTGAAACTACTTTTCCTATTAGTGCCCTAAAATGCTACAAAATCAGAACATGAATCACGAAAGTTAAAGAAAATACTTCAAAATAAACTGTCACATGGACAGACCATCTTATGTTAATGAAAGCAGTAAAAAATAGTAAAATTTTCTGAAAAAGTATATACTACTATCAACTTTACGTGTATACTGATTTTGCTAAGAGAGTCCTAAATAATTGGTTTGTTTTTTAAAAATCTCTTTCTCAGATTGAAAACAATTCTATCAGTGGTGACAATGAAATATGAAATAGTTTCACATTGTCATATAATGATTGAATAAAAGAATAAAAGAGCAAACCAAAATCTCAATTTCAAAATATATTTTCAAAGTAAATTTTTATATTCTAAATGTCAGTTCAGTGAATTTTCCCAAGTTCTTTTTCTATAAACACTTCACTCATTTGAAGTTACTATCTAATTGATATACTCCAATAATTCATGAAGAATGTTACATGGTTCATACTACCTTAAAAGCTGAAGAAAGCATAAATTTTAGACCCAAGTTCCTTAACCATAAAATCTAAGTCTGTAAGGGTATAAGATGAAACCAAAGAGGCTAAAGCCATATAGAAAGAAAGAACCATAATTACATGAGTAAATGAACTTTACAGAGAAACTTGTATTTTATCACATATAAACCATAAAACAGAATAGATTTTCATTAAAAATTTCATTTAGAATATCTAAATGGAAGTTTAGTTACTATTAAGTTAAAAGAGCATTAACAGCATGTTTCAGTCCTACCTGGTTCTGTCATCTGAGATTTTTGTATTAGAACATCTCTTATTTTCTCCACCCACAGGTAAAGAATGCTTTCACCAATATTCTGTCTAAACAAAATTCAGGGGGAAAATTCATTATTTAAGAAAATTCCTTCTCAAATTCAAGAAAATACAGACATATTTACAATCTAAGAAATTATATGCAATTTTAAAAAGAGCTTGTAAGAACAGGTTTACTAACATTTGTTGGGTGAGTATTTAATAGAGATTATTCCTATCAATAACATTAAAAATTCCAACTGGCTCTAAAATTAACATTGCTTACTTAAAAACAAGCTGGAGAGTTGTAACCAAAGAAAGAAAAGAAAATTTCTGAACTTGAATTGGATGAAGTAGATAGACATAAATGTGACTTAGTTTCTGTCAGCAGATACCTACAGCACTGATGTCACTGCTCACTTTTTTAAACTTTTTAAACAATTTCAAACCACTTATCTGGGAAATTTATCACTTGGTATAATTATTTCCACAAAGAAGAATGAAAAGCATTGGAGGAACTGCCTCAGAGAACAAATTTAAAAGACTTAAAAGACAATTAACAATGTTATATTCACTTTTTGTTTTTGACAAAATATTCTGTTGCCCAAATTGATTCATTTGGGTTCCAAATGTCTATCTTGGATAAATTAAATCCACCTCAAATGGTCATTGAGAAAAAGAACATGTCGTGGCTCATGTCCATAGAGCCATGTTAAATTATGACAACAGCAATAAAGGTCCCAGGTGTCTACTCTTTAAGGAATGACACTAATTTAGGTAAGTGTCTGTTATGTGTGTTTACACAATCACCATACTACTTCATAACAACACCTTACCTTCTTCCTCTGAAAGTTCCCCTTGAAACCACTATCTCTCTTCATCATGCTACTCATCAGTACCCACTAAAGGAAACTTTCAAAACAAGCATACAGAAGAAAACAATATTGTTCTCAAGTAATTCTGTACCCCCAAATCCTCCTCATCTCACCCATAACTCCTCAGCACTAAACAGTCCCACATGTGCTACGGTAACCTAAGATTCTTAGAGAGAGGAAAAGTCAGATGGAAAGGTTGTAAAAAATCTGAAAATTTAGCCAAATTTCTTTTAAACAATTCCCACTTCCATCCTCTCTTCTCAATAAGAGATATAGAGTATACAGACAGAGAAAAGTAAAATGTATTGAGTACATACAAAGCACAAATTTAATTATACGTGTGAACACATTTTATGCTCATGATTATCTAATGAAACAGGTATTATTTCCGCATTGCACAAATGAGAAAACAGAGATCAATTGGAGTGGAGAGATCAATTAACTTATTTAAGACAATCTTAGAAGCAGTTAAGAAGCCCAGAGCCAGATGTGAATGCAGACTTACTCCAATGCTCAGCTTGCCCACTGCATCTTACTCTCCTATCCAGCAGCTGTGACCTTCGGCAAGCCAGCCACTTGAACTCTGAGTCTGTTTCCTCATCTATAAAATAGAGACTTAGAGTATCTCATGTTACTTTACAGAGGCAGTTTCTTTTCAAGGAAATCTTAATTCACTCAACATAATTTCAAGGGCGGGTATAGTAGTCAATGAGAAACCTTGGTCCCTCACCTCGGTGTTTGTGATTGTTATCCTTACAAATTTATGTTTTCATATGTAGTTCTCTCCATTTCCTAACCTCATTCTATTGAATTATGCCCACCACCATCACCAAAAATAGTATAGTAATACTAGTACCTATTGTTTATCTAGTTCGAGTATCTACTATACAGAAGTGGAACACACTTTGTTATCTCACTTAATCCTCAACCCGTCCTTTAAGGCAGGAAAATCACCCCTCTGTGAATATACATTCAAATTCAGATTTATTGTTGGAGGGGTTGTGAAAACATCTTGGAAGAATTTGTGAAGTAACTTTTCCAAATAATAAAGAAGAAATTAAACCTCAACTGCAAATCTCCTCTCCACTGGTCCATGCCTTCCCGCAGAAGACTGTATAATAGCACTTCTGCCCAACGTCAGTTACTGAATGTTTCGTTCTTCCCTAGCCTTTGACAAGACTTACTGAAATCCAGTGGAAGGAAATTGCAGTGGGTATGAAAGTTTCCTGAGGAAAATGAAAATTACTTTTTCCCTTGGAATCCCAAAATCTATCACTAATGGCGTTTTTTTGTTTTGTTTTATTTTACTTGCAGTTACTATTATTGCCATATTTGTGTTTTCTCTTATGAGGAGAAGCTGTGTTTTCTCTTCGTTCTGAGATTTTAACTATTCACTAGGATTTGGTGGTTTTACAAAAGCTGAAAGTCCTCCTTCCTGTGCCTATCTGCCCCTCACCCCATCCCCAACTGGTCCTGGAAGAAGTTTGCTGAAACCTAAGGACACTAGCACAAAATTTTTAAAAAACTCATTACAGAGTGTGATGTTAAGCTTTTATTTATGAAATTAAATTATAGTAAAATAGCTAAATAGAAAGTGTCTGGAACAAAATTTGTGTCAAATTAAATGAAAGATCAACTTGGATTAAAAACTGATTTTCATAGAGATATTTTGTGAGTAACTATACTTAAAAGACTATCACCCAATCCAGAATAATCAAAACAAAGTCAAGTTACTCATGACTCTGCCTTTACTTATGGCTCTAATTGTTTTATCTTTAATTTTCTAATATTTATACTTGTTGATTGAAGGATAGAGCTACTCACTAAAATACATACTAAATTGTGTGACCTTAGACAAATCATTCAATCTGTCTGAGTTCTCATCATCCCATTTTCAAATGACAAAACTGGAAGAGAGGATTCTTTTAATAACAACAAAAACAGGAGTTGCTGTTGTATGGTGCTAATGTACATTACACGGATTATATCATTTAAACCTCACAACATTATTCTATCATCCTCATTTTATAGATGAGAAAACAGATTCAAAGAGGTCATATTATTTCAGAAACTGATTCTGGAAACCTGACCAAGCCAGCCTTGGCTGGCAAAACTTAGCTTGGCAAAACTAAGCTTGGCCAAACTTAGATTGGTAGACCTTCCTGACTTTAGGCCCTGACTTCCCCTTTCTTAGTACATTTTCTTTAGAAAACTTGTCATCATAAATTCTTTTGTTGCACCTTTGGAATATATGGATGTCTTTTTAGAAGATTCTTGTCAGTTTTACAACCCAAGAATGTATTTCTCAAGGACCTGGGAACCATCCTTTTGAATTATAATCATCAAGGAAGACAGCATCCCTTCTCCCAGTCTCTGTGGGACTGGAGAAGACTAACTTCTGATGAGCAACAATTAGCAAACACAGATGGCCTCACAGAGAAACACATTGCAAACTCAAGAAATAACTTACTGTGCTTATACAGCTCATTGATAAACCCTCCCTCAGTATCCTCATACTAGCCCTTACAAATTCTTCTGTTGGGAATACAAACTGGTGCAGCCACTGTGCAAAAACAATATGGAGGTTCCTCAAAAAATTTCAAATAAAACTACCCTATAATCCATGAAACACACTACTGGGCATTTACCCAAAGAATATGAGAACACTACTTTGAAAGGATATATGCATCCCTATGTTTATTGCAGCATCATTTACAAGAGCCAAACTATGGAAGTGACAGAATTGTCCATCAGTAGATGAATGGATAAAGGAAATGTGGCTTAAATATACAATGGAATATTCAGCTATAAAAAAAAGAATGAAATCTTGCCATTTGCAACAACATGAATGGATCTAGGTAGTATAATGCTAAGCAAAAGAAGCCAGTTGGAGAAACATAAATACTGTATGATTTCACTCATACATTGAATTTAAGAAACAAAATAAATAAACAAGGTGAAAAAAAAGAGAAATCAAAAAAGAGTTTCAACTGTAGAGAACAAACAGATGGTTATTAGAGAGGAGGAGGGTGGAGGGATGAATGAAATAGGTGAGGGGGTTAAGAGTACACTTCATGAACACTGAGTAATATATGGAACTTTGAATCATTATATTGTACGTCTGAAACTAATATAACATTTTATGTTAACCACACTGGAATTAAAATTTTAAAAATTCCCCTGGCAAGGGAAAGAAAAGTAAAAATAAACTACTGGAACTACATCAAAACAAAAAGCTTCTGGAGAGCAGAAGAAACAGTCAACAAAACTAAAAGGCAACCTATGGTATGGGAAAAAATATTTGCAAATGACACATCTGATAAAGGGTTAGTACCCAAAATATATAAAGAACTTATAAAACTCGGGGTGCCTGGGTGGCTCAGTTGCTTAAGTAAGCATCTGTCTTCAGCTCAGATCATGATATCAGGGTCCTGGGATCGAGCCTTGCATTTCCGTCTCCACTCCCCCTGCTGTGCTGTCTCTCTCTGTCTAATAAATAAATAAAATCTTTTTAAAAAAATGAAAAGAAACATAAAACTCAACACTCCCAAATAAATAATCTAACTTAAAAATGGGCAGAAGACATGAACAGACATTTCTCCAAAGACATCCAGATGGCCAACAAACACATGAAAAATGCTCAACATCGCTCAGCATCAGGGAAATGCGAATCAAAACTACAATAAGATTATTACCTCACAAGTCAGAATAGCTAAAATCAACAATACAAGAAACAAGTGTTGGTGAGGGTGTGGAGAAAAAGGAAGCCTCCTGCAATGCTGGTGGGAATGCAAACTGATGTAGGCACTGTGGAAAACAGTACAGAGGTTCCTTAAGTAGTTAAAAATAGAACTAACCTATGATCTAGTAATCACACTACTGGGTATTTACCCAAAAAATACAAAACACTAATTCAGAGGAATATATGCACTCCTATGTTTATAGGAGCATTATTTACAACAGCCAAACTATGGAAGCAGCCCACATGACCACTGATAGAAAATGGATAAAGAAAACGTGACAGACAGACAAGTATTCCCCACTTACCCAAAGTCTGTATTACGCCCTTGCACTTTTACAAAAGACCTATGTTAGAAGCTGCTTTCACTAACCAAAAGAAACCTGAAGAGGATTTTCACTTTTATGAGAACAGCCATTACTACACCAAGTGCAGGTCTTTCATAGCAGTGAAGTGCTGTAACTTGAACATTCAGAAAGTGAGGGATACTCTTTCCTTTATGCCATTTTGGCATTTGAAAAGGTTCGAAGGAATACTCCACTTTTAGATAGTGGAGAAAACCTGTACTACAAAAAAAAAAAGTTAACCCATTTCCCTTTCTCTTAAACAACAGCAATTATTATGATGTTCTAGGTATTTTAAAATCTGTCATTTACCTTTTCCTTTATTAACATAATTATTTTCATATATTCAAAATATCCATACAAAATACATCATTAAAATAAGGTATGGTAAGCCAATTAATCTACATGTAATCAATTGACCAAATCCTAGCTTATAGTCTTTGGTTTTTCCTTACCAAACCATTTTTCTCCATCCACCTTCTTGCTGCCTTCATAAAAAGACCTCCACCATCTCCCTTCTGAATTACTGACTGCTCTTCCTGCGGTGGCCCTTCCTACAAAACTCCTCACAGCCCATCTCTCACATGGCCATACAAATCTGATTACATCATGCCCCTGTGTAAAACCCCTAGAGCCTACAAGATAATGCCCAAACTTCTTTCCCAGCTTGTAGATTCTTTCTTCTTGTCCCTACCTAATTTATACAGCTGGCATCTTAAACTATTTGCTAAACTCTGAAGATGCCAGGTTGCTTCACACCCACATGATTTTGCCCATGCAGTTCCTTCTACCAGAAAACCTCTCCTCATTCAATTACCTGGCAAATACCATGTGAAGGTCTCCTTCACAATGGAACCCTCCTTTCCAACCTCATCCACATGCCCAGAGATAGTTCGTTACTAAAACCTCTAAAAAATGCTACTACATCACTTGGTTCAAACCTCTCAATAATTGTGTCATTATAGTGTATTGATTCACAATTGTCTTTATTTTTAAATCTCAAACTCCTGACACCGTGTCAGCATATAGGAGATACTCAACAAATCCTTACTGGAAAAACTGTTAGTTTCCTAACTTCTTCCTTTTCCTAAATGGAAACAAGCCATAGTTCATCTGCTTGACTAGGCAAAAATCAAATGTGGCATATAAAATGATGCTAATATGAAAGTCTCGATAGTGTTAAAATATTTAAAATATAATGAAACTATAAACGTTAAGAACTATATTCATACATTAACCTCATTTAATTTTCAAAGACCAATAATAATTTTCAATTTGCTGCCCCCTACTGGATTTATGGAGAAAATATTAAAGCTGTCACCCGAAACTTTTTAAAAAGAGTGTTTATTTAGGGCACCTGGGTGGCTCAGTCTGTTAAGTGAGGTCAAGATCTCAGGGTCCAGGGATCGAGTCCTGAATCAGGCTCCCTGCTCATCAGGGAGTCTAATTCTGCCTCTGCCCTTTACACTGCTCATGTTCTCTCTCTCAAAGAAAATCTTTAAAAATAAATACATAAACACATAAATAAATATAAGAAGAGTGTTTATCTGTGTGTGAAAATAATGCCATTGGACAGGGGTTATTCAAGTACTTTTAATAAGCAAGACAGTATAAACCATATTCTTCTGTAGAACAAAGTGTAATTTCTGATCTTTCCTAACTCTCAAATAGTTCAACTGAACCTGTTAGGTAAAATAGTAAGCTCGCTATGTCCTATGGGAAGGTATCTCTTGGTAAAAGGGGGCTTTTCAGATTAAAAAAAAAAAAAAGGCAGATCAGAAACCATTTCTGAGTATATGACGTTGTGCATAAGTAGAAGAAAAATCTAACTGATAAATATGATTAACATGATAGAAACCCAAATAAGGGCAGATTTTCAAGAAAGAGGAACTTCAACACCAGCAAAAGTTTCAGAGGTCAAGTAAGATAAGAACTGAAAAATGACCATAAGATGTATAATTACGACATCACTGGTGAACAAAGTTACAGTATATTTACCCTATTCTACTTTAAGGGGGGAGATAAATTGGTAAATAAGCAAAAATAAAGGATTAGAGGAAGAAGTGTGTTGGGGGTATAAAAGCTGGAGTGACTGACCATTAAGTTAGAGAAAGTTATCAGAAAACATTTAATTGAAGAAATAAATAATATTTATATATGTAGGAATCTCCAAATGGGGTCATCCTTTATTGATACGTCCAGCTCTTGGTTACCTTTAGAGTCAAGTATGGAACTGGGGACTCAAGGAAGACCACATTCTTCCAGGAGGGAATAAACAGAATAAATTCCATAAAGACCATATTTTAATTAACTATTTTGGGAGCAAAAGAAACCTGGCTAAGATCCCAGGGATATAAAGGGGGTACTCTCACTGTAACAATGGGGTGGGTACTTTGAACATATAAGATAATCTTTACCAGTTCCTGGTAAACTGTTATTTCAGAACATTATTTATTTTACTAAATTAATTTATCTCACTATAATTAATTCAAATCACAGTCATCTTAACTACTGCATTAACCCCCTAACCAATTCCCCACATATCTAATCAGTTCATCACACAGAAAGGGAATGTTTTCAAAATGAAAATTTTATCACAGTGTCAGGCCACTTAAAAACCTCTGCTTTCTGTGGGTCTTAGGACAAAGACAACCATCCTTAACATGGCCTACAAGACTGCGCATGACTGCCCCTGTTCACCTCCATTTCCTCACCGTGCTCCCTTCTCTCCCCTCTTCTTCCTACTTTATACCGTCAGGCTTTGTGTCTTTAAATGAGCGAAGCTCCTTGATATAGAGCTTTTGCACATGGTGTCACTTTCACCAGAGTTATCTTCACCTCACTAACCCAGCTCTGAAGTCAAACGAGACATCCCTGACTTCCTAGATTAGGTCAGGTGTGTGAAACTCAATTTCAAATTCAATTCAACTCAGTTAAAACTCAATTCAAACTCAGTTTCAAACTCAATTAGTACTGCATACTTACACCCTTTCTTTCATAGAACTAATCAGGGCTGCAATTTTACATTCATTTTACAATGTTATGAGTAATCTCTCTCCCACCAACAAGTTTTAAATGCCATGAAACAGGGACCATTTCTGTTTTTGCTAACTATGTGTACTTAGGACCCAGTACAGTGCCTGCCATGTAGTATTTGTTGATTGAAAGAGTGAAAAATACAGGGTATCAATAGACTCTCATTCTTACGCAAGGTTCTCCTATGACCAGTTTCATTCAACATAGCCTGTGAAAATATCAAAACATGAGCAGAATCTCTGCATTAACTTTCACAATCTGGTGTTTTTATAGCTATTAGTTATGAATTATTACTATATTTTTGTATCTAAGTAGAAGTCATATCAAATGCCTACATAAAATTATATAAGCAAACTTTCAAGGACTCTCAAACGCATCTTTTTTGGTAACGGAAAAGTGGTTTAACAAAAAGTTTACAGAGGACTTAACATATTATAGTTCCAACAAAAGCCCACAATAAAATCACAAATAGGATGTTTTAATTGCCTGTTACTTACATATATATTTCCTCAAGGCTATTCGATAAATCTGCACGTTCTTGCCCTTTAAGCCAAGGAGCACTAAGATTAAATAAAACACAATGAAGAAGACTATTCAAGGATTATGTTTATATCTCAAACAGAAATTACTGATTAAATTATAAATTATTTAACTTTTAAAAATTATCTATTGTCACTAAAAATAGATAGTTATATTGTACAAATCTATACAGTTCCAGCATGCTTTCATTGGCATGAACTCATTTTGTCCTTCCAGGAAACATGATGAAGAGAACCCCAATATTATTCAATTAAAATATGGTTTAAAAAACAGGTGTGAGTTCATTGGATATTATAAGCTTGTCCAGATTTACAGAAGTTGGAGAACAAGTTCCAGAAACCAAATTTCCAGATTCACGATATTTGCTACACTGTCAGGAGTTCCCAATTTTTTCTTAATAGTGTCTCAAGGGGTGCCTGAGTGGCTGAACCAGTTAACCGTCTGCCTTCGGCTCATGTCATGATCCCAGGGTCCTGGGACTGAGTCCTACATTGGGCTCCCTGCTCAGTAGGAAGTCTGCTTCTCCCTCTGCTTGCCACTCTCCCTGCTTGTGTTCTCTCCCTCTCTCATTCTGACAAATAATTAATTTAATAATCTTAAAAAAATAGCATCTCAAAAACTTCAACAAATACAGTGGCTGCCACATGACTGTAAAAATATATGTATTTTTTAAAAGCAATAAAATTTGCTATTAATAATGGTTCTGTAATTTTTTTTTTTTTAAGATTTTATGTATTTAGAGGCGCCTGGGTGGCTCAGTGGGTTAAGCTGCTGCCTTCGGCTCAGGTCATGATCTCAGGGTCCTGGGATCGAGTCCCATATCTGGCTCTCTGCTCAGCAGGGAGCCTGCTTCCTTCTCTCTCTCTCTGCCTCCCTCTCTGCCTACTTGTGATCTCTGTCTGTCAAATAAATAAATAAAATCTTTAAAAAAAAAAAAAGATTTTATGTATTTATCTGACAGAGAGAGACAAGCAGAGAGGGAACACAAGCAGGGGGAGTGGAAAAGGGAGAAGCAGGCTTCCCATGTAGCAGGGAGCCCGATGTGGGGCTCGATCCCAGGACCCTGGGATCATGACCTGAGCCGAAGGCAGATGCTTAATGACTGAGCGACCCAGGGGCCCTTATTGCTGTTTTAAAACACAAGAAATTATCCCACTGGTAGGTAAAGATTTCAATAATTGAGATTTAATGGAATTCTGTTCACATACGTTTATACATCTTAATAAAACAAGTGGCCAAAGCCGATCAAAGATTACTTGCAATCAGTAAGTCATGACTCATTAAGATTAAGCCTGGGCTGCTAAGAAGATGGTTCTTCCAAAACAAGGGGCAGGGAGAAGCACCAAGGGTAATTCCCACAAGGCAAGCAGTCTTAGGCAGAGGCATGTCCAGGAACTGTGGCTAGATCAGCAGAACCGGATTAGGAGAGACTCTAGATTACCAGGCTGTCTGAAGATTTCTCTACCTATCTCTAAAGTCAATTCAGTAGCTGTATTATTCCTATGAACCCTGTGATTCTTTCTTATCTTAACTCTGTGATACTAAGTACACGCTGCAATGTGTTTTTATATAGTTTAATTTTTTATTTAAATGCTCTATACCTACCAAGTCCTGAAGGTGTTCTTAATTTCTATACGTATTTTGATAAGAAAGGTATTTTATATAAACACAATGTACAGCATAGAGAAATAATCTTTAAAAAGACAATCTTCTGGGGCGTCTGAGTGGCTCAGTGGGTTAAAGCCTCTGCCTTCGGCTCAGGTCATGATCCCAGAGTCCTGGGATCGAGCCCTGCATCAGGTCTCTGCTCAGCAAGGAGCCTGCCTCCCCCTCTCTCTCTGCCTGCCTCTCTGCCTATTTGTGATCTCTGTCTGTCAAATAAATTTTAAAAATACTAATAATAAAAAATAAAAAGACAATCTTTTAATAGAAATATAAATGTAGAAATATAGCTTACTTCAATTGATAAACAGGTGGAGCTGTTCCTGGGTACTCATTTGGCAGCATCACCTGTAAAGCAGTTTAAAAACAAATCTGTTTATACTTCATCAAGGCTCAAAAATAACACTTTTTAAGCTAGTCACTGGACCAATTTGTTACTTGTCAAACTAAAAAAAAACAACCATTGTTTTGTTCAATCTCAGGAAAGAATGCCCTCCTCATATTTATACCTAGACATTAAATATATTGTTAATGATGTCAACTTTTTAAGAAAGAGCACACTATTTACAGAGAAAGCATAATAGCAATGAAAGTTAGGAAATAAGGATGGGGAGGAAAAAGATGAAAGGAAAAGGAAACAGAAATTGGGACCTTATACCCTAACCCCAAATGAGTAGAATGGCATTAGAGCATGTTCCTGGTATTCTTCTGAAAAAATACTCCCCCAAATCCTATTAAATACTGTTAAACACATTAAATAGCTAACACTTTATAGAGACCTATATATATTTGTTCCCAAATCAGTATTATTATAAAAACAGTGACAGAAACTTTTATGTTGAAAGTATATGCAATCATCACAGAATAAACATTAATACAGAAAGCCACACTCATTTTGTCACTTATTTATCTTAACCACAACTGATTCTCAGTTAATAAAGAAATAAATACCTACTTTACGAAGCCTTTTAAATTACTAACCTATTCTTCTTAAGTGTTAGCCATCTCTCCAGGTTTAGATCCTCTCCTATTAAAAGGACAGGACAATGAAAGGAAATGAAACTCAAGCCTGTCACCGGTACATTAAGAATACTTAATTAGGGGCGCCTGGGTGGCTCAGATAGTTGAGCCACTGCCTTCAGCTTGGGTCGTGGTCCTGGAGTCCTGGAATCGAGTCCCATATGGGACTTCCCCTGCTCTGCAGGGAGCCTGCTTCTCCCTCTCCCTCTGCCTGCCACTCCCCTGACTTGTGCTCTCTCTCTGTCAGGTGAATAAATAAAATCTTTAAAAAAAAAGAATACTTAATTAAAATAACTGGGATAGGAAAGATTGAGACTATCAACTGAAGCGTGTCTTGGGAGTGATCAGAGACTAAATTACCCTTACGTTTAGACAATCAACCGTTAACAAAAGAAAACAACAAAAAAAGACAATTTAGAAACTGCAATAGACATTTAGAGGAATACAGTATTAGTCAACTGTGCAAAGTCAATGGAAAATGGCTATAGAGAAGGGGAAAAAAAATACCTGCAAGCAAAGTGTCCACTTGGGGTCATCTATATCGTCGCTAATTCTAATACAAAATATTTTGGCACAGTCATCAATGACACACCATTCCTCGCCATAGATAGCTGCCATTGCTTCAATTTCCTCATTCTGAAAGAAGTTGATGGGAAGAGAAGTCAATGAATGTACATGCCCTAAAAGCCCGAGTTTTCCTTCCTCCCTTACAAAGTATTCACACCTAACGTTACCAGCCTGGATGAAGGATCCCTGAAAAAAAACACTGCCAAACAGTCTTAGGAGCAGGTCACCATGTTCTACTCTTTCGGTGGTGGCCAGATATTACTGCAAGGACTGTTACCAGCCCTGCTACTCCATCACTGTGTTTTGGGCCACCATTGAGCCAATTACATATGGACTGCCATATTCTATAGCAGGACTTACAAGTGGAAAAACATATTCTCTGCTTCACCTCTTCTAGCAGGGAATCCCCACTCCCACTCCCCAGTAGCGTTGCTACATACTAGCCCTAGGTTCCCACTCTGTTATCTTCTTCACTGTTTTTTGGTTTTGGACTGGGGCACAGGACTGGGTAGTTGTTTCGTTGTTTTTTTTTTCCGTAATCAAACCCTAAATACATTCCAGAAGTCATTCTTTTGGTTTGGGGTCAAAAAATAAAATAAAATAATAGCATCTAAAGGTGAAAATGGAAAACAAAGTATGCAACGCTGTGTCATCTCATTTTGTCCTCACAGCGCAGTAGGAAAAGCTTTAAGAGTCCCACGTGAGCCACGCGCTGGGAAAAGCTGAATATCAAGACGAGAAGATCTAGGGGGCCCTTAAGGAATTCCAGGGTCTGAGTTATCATTGCCCATTTTGCAAAAGCAGAAACCGGGGATAAGTCGCTTGTCCAAGGTGACCCGGCGGCGACAGGGCAGAGAGCAAAACCCGGATTTCTGTTTCCGGCCCGGTGCTGCTCAGTCGCGTGCTGATGGTTGACGATGACACCGTCCGAGGGAGGCCGAGCCTGCCGAAGCCTCAGGAGAGGCCGGCCGGAGGGCAACCGGCGAACAAGCGCAGATAAAATGAAACGCGGTGCAGGAAACCGAGCGCCTGGCGGCCCGGACGGTGCCGGCGGGAACCGGGAGGCGGCCCCGGACAGAGGGCCCCTCAGTGGAGGCGGCCCCGGGCGGCAGGGCGAGGCCGAGCCCAGCCTGGCCCCACTGGGCCCTCACCTGCCTCTGGTCGCTCCCTGCGTCCCCCTCAGCCATGTGGCCCCGGGAGCGGCCAAGCGGCCACCGCCTGCCCAGGTCCGGAGCGTGGGGGCGGGGCGCTGCGGCGGCGAGCGGAGCCCAGGCTGCGGCGCGGTGCGACCCGGAACCGCAATCCGGGCCGCGTCGCGCAGCCTGCGTCTGCTTCCGGGTTGCAGGCCAGGTGATGAGGGGCCCCCTAGGCACTCGGGGCTCCTCCGCCCTGGTCTTGCGCAGGTACTCAGCCCGCACCACGGCGGCGCCCGGGGAAGGCGTCCCGCGAGAGAACCGGCAGACTTCAGGGCTGCGTGTGCTGGAAACTCGGGGACTGGGGGCTTCGGCTCGCCCACTGTGGCCGCGGTATCCCGGAGTCCCCGGGAGACGTTGGGGAGCCGGCTTTACCGCCACGTCCCAGGGAGGAGCTCGACCGCAGCCTGCAGCCCAGACTCCAAGGCAGGGGTTTTGTTTTGTTTTGTTTTGTTTTGTTTTGTTTTTTGGGTTTTTAAAAACGTGTTTTAAGGGATTTTGTCAAGTCTGGGCAAGGATGGGTTTGATTTACCAAAAACAAAGCAGGAGAGAACAGGCGGGAAAGCCTGCGGGAAAACTTACTCACTGTTGTGATAGTTTGGGGGTTTGTTTCCGGGTTGGGGGGGGGGGTCTTTCTCTTTTTTCTTTTATTTTTTTTTTCTTTCCTTTTCTTTTTTTAGGGTTCTTGGACATTTTGCCCGAAAGCAACTTTTGTACAAACGAAACGGTGACACGTGTCATTGTTTCATTATCCAGAAAATTTGAATGCGTTTGCAGCAGTTACTCTTCACTCGGCCCCCAACCACAGTCCAATACACTGGTGGTGAATCACATGGATGCCTTAATCAAGCCGCTTAATCTCCTCCTGCCTCACTTTCTTCACACACACAAGCAGGAACTCAAAGTATTACATCTTGCCTCTTTTTTGTCTTCCTTAACCATGGGCATGTTTTAATTCCCCTATAAAACTTACAGTGCCCTGTTGAAATATCTGTGAGAAATTCTGCCCAAATTACTTTGAGGGGATCTTAGTAAGCCTTGTGGATTTATTAATTCAACAGACATGTTAGGTTTGCTGATGCATTTGGAGATGCATTTTCAGACATCGTGCATTGCCTTGGAGGAGCTAAGATGTGGAACAGCTAAAGTAAATTAAGATTATAATGAACTAGAATTGTGTCCTGTTACGTTGGCATAAAGAAAGACTGTCCGTCCAAATTATACTGGGCTCCTTGTTCCAGAAAATGCTTGAACTGAGTTATAGAAGAATAGGTAACAGTTAACTAATTGAAGAAGGGGAGGGTAGTTGTTCCAGATGGTGAGAAAAATATTGGCAGAAAAGTTGTGGCCCATTTAAGGAAGCCCCTGCAGTTCATTGCCTCTGACATGAGAGCAGTTAACCACCTCTTGTCACTTGGCTTGCACAACACCTTTCTGATTATCTCCATAAATCTGGGCATAGGCATTTTGGTTCCAAGAGAGGGTTCTCTGTGATGTTAATCACATTTCCTACAGTTACTTGGTTTGGACAGTGTTTTTCTTTATCTTGAGCTAAAACAGTTTCAAGCCCCTCCTTCCAACCAAGTTGGGCCCCAAAGTCCATGATGGAGCCAGTCTATCGTTGTATTTCTCTACTAGGCGAGGAATTTGCCTGTAAGTGCTAAGGGGTTTGGCCACCATGCATCTCCAGGTTGCCTGAAACTCTGTAGTTAGCTCCTAATACAATGTTCAATGTCCATCTATTGTTAAACAGCTTCCTTCCTTTGCTCTAAACTCTTCCTTTATTGACCTCTTCATATTTCTTACATTTTCTATTGCGTAAAATAGTGGCTTTCACAGTTTTTTAAAAAAGCCACAGAATCCTTTCTTCAATGAAAGTTTACGTAGAACAAGTTAGGTTGTTATGGCTAAAATAGTGGTGATGAGCCTAAAGTCCCAATTACCCACCAACCCTTCTTCCCTTCCTGTAGCACCTCAAAGACCTTAAGCCCAAATTTGAAATCTACACAAATATAACCAAAAACAAGTGCACAATACAGCTTCACCTTCTCAACAAAGCACACTATATCCAGTTCATTACACATAGTACCTCTTTTCTACCAAATATCACAGAAACCCAATTTATTTTACCTTCTACAGATTACACCCATGATTTTCTACAACAGTTGATCCTTATACAACACAGTTTGAACTTCAGGGATCTACTTACACATGGGCGTTTTTTGATACAGTATAGTGATGCAAATTTTTTTCTCATGATTTTCTTAGTATTTTCTCTAGCTTTATTTGTAAGGATATGATACATAATGCATATACAAAATATATTGATTGACTGTTGATCTTATCAGTAGGGCTTCCCAGTCAATAGTAGGCTACTAGTAGTTAGGTTTTGGGGGAGTTAAAAGTTAAACATAGATTTTTGACTGTGCAGGGCCTGTGTCCCTAACCCCCACGTTTAAGGATCAACTGTAATTCCATTTCTTCTTAGCTTGAGCCTTTAATTTTTCTTTTGAGCTCAGATTCTGATCAGAAATGATTCTTTCTGCCAAAAGGAACAAAACAAAAACCTCCCTATTTCTCTGAATGTTTAAGCATGTGTCCAATACAGAGAACCCTAAACTTTGGAAGAGAAGGAAACAAGTAGTTACTGAAGTTAAGTGTAGCAGACAACCCACACTATGTACAACACATTGGAAAAAAGCAGAACTTTATTTTGCTTCATGTGAACTTTGAACAGTTGCCTAAGCAGAGGCTGAAAATGGTCTGCAAACAGTAACACAGGCTTGGATACAAGAGGGGTCTCTAAGCCAGATTCTTCTGATTTCCACATCAGTTTACCCAAGTTGTTGGTTACTGGAAGTCTCCCTCCAGCTCAGTATGTTCAAAACTGGACTCTATCTTTCTCCCTAAACCTCTTCCCCCTCCTGTTTTCCCCAGTTCAGGAATTGGCAACCCCTGCACCCCTGCATTAAAAATTGCCCATTGCATGAGATCTGGCCGACTTGTACTGTCCCTCTCTTTTTCTTCCTTCACACCCAAACATCGAATTCAGATGAACCTGAATCCTATATCCTTTAATGTTCTTTGTATCCTCCTTCCTTGCCTTCCTGACTCCATCTAGACCCTCTTCAAGTTCTCCTCTCATCTGCCAGAGTACTCATTGACAATGTTAGAGTCTGATCGTGTCTTTTTCTTCCTCAAAATCCTTTACTTGCTCCCTAAAGCTTTCATGATAAGGCTTCAGCAACTTAAAACACAAGTTATGTTCCTGGTGACCTCCCTGTATTCCACTTTTCAACTCAGATGAAGCTAATTTAAGTTTTCTTTGATGAAAGAATTCTATGGCTTAAAAAAAAATGTGAGAACTGCTGTTTTATACAATAAACACTGTGTATAGAATTGGAATTAAAGAGGTCAGTGACTGGAATGAAGGAAGAGAACAGATGTGTTTAGCAGTAAATGGACAGGTATATGGTATTAGGGTGAAAACTGCAGAAGGCTTCAGGTGACCTAGAGGAGATGCATATGACCAGATCCCACAGGACTCTCAGAAGAGCTAGGGTGACGGGCTGCACCACAGCTTCTATGTAGGATTGACTTTATAGTGAAGCAGTTTGGTAGGAGAAATTTGCTTGAAATTTTTTGCTTAAGATTAAGAAACAAGGGCGCCTGGGTGGCTCAGCGGGTTAAGCCGCTGCCTTCGGCTCAGGTCGTGATCTCAGGGTCCTGGGATCGAGTCCCGCATCCGGTTCTCTGCTCAGCAGGGAGCCTGCTTCCCTTCCTCTCTCTCTGCCTGCCTCTCCGTCTACTTGTGATTTCTTTCTGTCAAATAAATAAAATAAAATCTTAAAAAAAATAAAAAATTAAAAAAAAAAAGATTAAGAAACAAATTGTCTGAATCACATAATTGGAGGGGAGAAGAGATGTCATTGAGGTCACAAAGGGTCAAAGCCCTCCCTTGGTACCAAAAATGAATGCATATATAAATGTTAGATATCATGCAAATGATATAGAGATGATTCTTAGCAGGTTTTGCAAGCAGGGTGACAAGATGATATTGACAGCTGTGATACTAGAGGCAAGAAGAATGAGTTATGTAAATGAGAAAAACAAATTTAAAAAAAAAAAACCCTAACCTGGGAGTGTATACATCTGACAACATCAGAGATGGCTGCCACAGTGGGTGAGGAATTCAGCCTGTGAAGGCTTCTCCATAAACATACTTAGATGGTTTGTATAGGGCTCTTACAAACATTCTCTAGGAACTTGCTAGTCAAAGTAAGGTCTTTAGAGCAACAGCATCAAATTTCCTGAGAACTTGTTAGAAGTATAGAAACTTGGGTCCCACCCAGACCTATTGACTCGGCATTTTAGTAAGCTTCCTGGGTAATTTGTATGTACATTACATTTTGAGAATCTTATGTGGCAGCCAGGAGAAAGTGCCTCTTAGATCCTGGAAAGCAGGGAGAGTAATTGACTGAGGGCTCCAGGTACTGTGCTCTGTGATCTATTACTCCATGGGCACTGAGGCTCTGCTTCCCGTGGGCTGCTTTCAGCAAACCACAAAGCAGAGTCGCTCAAACTGGCCCATTCTCAGGAGACAAGAGTGGAATCTCCTGTGGAATCTGGGCTCCAGGGTTCCCTCCCAACACCTTGCTGAACTTTCCTAGAATTATTGCCAAATGACTTTCCTCTGTCCTTGCTTCCATGTCGCCATTCACTTAGGGTCAGATGTGTATCCATTTGATGACTCTCTGAGCCTCTTCAGGCTCCCTTTCTATTTTCTCCCACAGGTATTTCTCCCAATAAATTTCCTACACATTCAACCTCATTTTGGGGTCTGCCTTGCCAGGACCCAGACCAGCACAAGGTGCTTTAGGATACACTATAACACAGGTGAATTCTGCCCATGTAGAACTGACCTATAGTAATACCTGTTTCTGAGCATTTTTTCTTAGGAAAATACGTCCTTGAAACATTTAAGAAACAAAACACAAACCACCACGGCAGAGTGTTAATAATGAATCTCTCCTTTATTCTCTGTGCTTATCTTATGCTTCCAACTATTGAAAGCTAGTGTGGTGGACTACAGGCCAATAAATGCTGAGGTTGTTGGTTCTCTATGTGCCATTGATTTGTGTTCTGCCAACAGTTTGACCAAATATGGCCAAGAAAAGCAGCAAAGGTCCAAAGGAAGATAAAAAAAAAAAAAAAAAGGCTGGATATTAAAATGTAAGTCTTACATTTTTTTTGTCAGTCAAGTTTTGTCAGTCAAGGAAGCAGAGTCAAGATTGGCAAGCAATTGGGAAAAGGAAGAAATCCTTAAATATAATGTCACCATAAGTAACACTGCAGCCTTGCAAGATTAGCTGGCAGTGGTACAGTCACCAGGAAACGGTGGTGCCAGGCATTTCTTGACTTCAGGAGATTTGAAGGGAATGCAAGTATTATGCATAATGTGCAATGCTGGAGTCCATCCACGGCGGAACCGTGCTGGAAGGATCCTGTCGGCACCAATCCAGGAAGCACTCCCATTTCTGAAATAGGAAGCCCCATCTTCTGACAAGGTGTGCAACCACTTCAATGACCCTAGGGCAGTAGCGGCATGTATGTGTATGCCTCAGAAATTAATCCCTCAGTATCAAGTGGTCAAGGGGAGAAGGTGTTGTGTGGTCAATCCAAGTTTATCATCACTGTGCCAAACACACTTCATCTGATAATTTTATGTTAGATTTTTCAGAGCCCGTTATATTTTTCTTTTTCTTTTTTTTTTTTTTTAAGATTTTTATGTATGTATTTGACAGAGAGAGACAGGGAGAGAGGGAACACAAGCAGGGGGAATGGGAGAGGGAGAAGCAGCCTTCCCACTGAACAGGGAGCCCGACACGGGGCTCAATTCCAGGACCCTGGGATCTTGACCTGAGCTGAAGGCAGCTGCTTAACCAACTGAGTCACTGAGGCACCCCTAGCCCTTTATATTCTAATGTGTAATATAAATCTTTGGGAGAGGACAGTAGTAGTCAGCTTTCCACAAAGAATTGATCTACGGAATTTCTCCTTACCTCTCCCTCCCAACTCCCTAAAATGTTGGAGCAGTAGCATTACTACACCACTCTTTGCTAAGCACTACTCCCATTTGCATATTCCATCCTGGTGATAGCAGTTCAAAGCCACCATTATACCTACTTCTGTTCTGGTATTAGGAAGGACCTCAGTTCCTACTTGTCAAATACATTAACTCTGACTTTTTGAATATTTCCTTTTCAAGAAGCCTCTTCTAATTCTTCTTTTTTTTTTTAAGATTTTATTTATTTGACAGAGAGAGAGAGAGATCACAAGTAAGCAGAGAGGCAGGCGGAGAGAGAGGGGGAAGCAGGCTCCCTGCTGAGCAGAGAGCCTGATGCGGGGCTTGATCCCAGGACCCTGAGATCATGACCTGAGCCAAAGGCAGAGGCTTTAACCCACTGAGCCACCCAGGCACCCCAAGAAGAACTTCTTAATGAACGTATTCCTAGGAAGGATGGCTACCAGTTCTATTGACTTGTATAGTAAAGCCTTAGGAAGGATTGAGTTATAAGCACAGAGGGTCCCAGAATAGGAGTAAGCCCAGTAAGCATTGTGCACGCAGACACTGCCTTAGCACACGCCATCTCCACGTTCTACTTTCTCACCTCTTTACGTGACACCTCAGATTTCCTTTCCTCTAAAAGCTTTTCTTGATTAGAAGTAGAAATTGAGAATAGGATTAGCTCCCCCATCCCAAAATCAGTGTTCAAAGGAGATGATGTACTTGAATATTAAAAACGTTTAAAAATGTAAGCGTTCTGTTTTTTCCTCTGATGGGAATGTTTGTCCCCTAATCTTCAAATGATTATCTATCCCCTTACCTTTTGGTTCTCAATACAACAACTCCACTTTATCAACTATTCCCCTGACCATCCTAACCAAAGAATTGTCGCCTCTCCTTCTTGGTAATGCCTATTAGTCAAAGACCATGCGGAACACATAGTAATCTGACAAAGCTGTGCTCTTAGATGCTCCTGCCATCAAGGAAGCAAGAGATTGCACATCGTGGCAAACATGGGGCATTCTCAGAAAGTCCACAATGGGGCTTGTTAAGGGCTTGGGCTTGCATTCAAGGGAGTGGGATTTCTTCTGGGCTGGGGGCTGTTAGGAAAGGGGAGTCATTCTATGATCAGGTATCTTCATTAATTTTATCTTGGAGGCAGGAGGAGCAGAGTGGGGCTGAAGTTGCAGCTTCACTGGTGGTGGCTGGGAGAGGGGCTGTTTGTTCATGTTAGTTCATGTTAGTCGTTTGCCTGGTGTGTTTGGTTTTTGTCTATGCTTAGACATGGTTCTAGAGTAGTCTTGTTGTTGTTGTTGTCTCATTACAAGGACAGAGTGACTTTATCTTATGTCAGTGTGCCATGAAATTTTTACATTCCATGGGAGAACACCACTGTCAGCCTCTGAGTGCCCGACCAGCTCCCACCAGACAGGTGAGCTTTTTCTTTCCCACTTTATCCCATTATCTTGTGTAATCTTCTTCCCCATATGAGTCAGTGCCCAACAATTATAGAACTTAACATGTTTTTATTGTGTGTGTGACCTATCTTTATATATTTATGTATATATGTAAGCTCTGCGAGGGCATGGCATCCTCTTCTCATTCATCACGTGTCTCCAACATCAAAAATAGCCCCCACCCAGCATATGGTCTATACTCAGTAAATATTAGTTGAACGGATGCATAAATTAGGTGCTTGGGGAAAAGGCTCATATGGAAGTGGGGAGAGCGGATCACAAAGGGAGATGAGATAGTGCCTATGCCTGATGCTTCAGCCATTTCAAGTCCCCTCTGCCACTGGTACCAGCCTAGTACCCCCTCACTGGGAGGCCTGACTTGGGAGGCTGGGGAACTGCTAACTCTAGAATGAACGGCCTTTTGAATACTAACTAAAGAATCCTGTGTGTCTGCAAAATGGTCAAATCTGATTCCATCTGTCCAGATGGGTACAAAAGATAGTCTAGTCCTTGCCAGTTTGGATTGTTATTAACTTCAGGAAATGGAACCTAAAGAGACACGGTCTTTCAATCACCTTCATACAGGGGCCCCCATCAAGTATCTTACCAGAACTTTTGTTTTAAAGTCCAGGCCCAAGCTTGCCGTACATATGAAAAGAATGTCAATGAATATAGTCCTTTAAGGATCTTTAAAATACTGTGATATATTTGGAAATCACTCTAAAGCTTTCAAAGAAAGCATTCCAGGTAAATACTGGGTCTCCAGTATTTACTGCGGTTAAAGCTTTAAGACTATTAGTGACCATTTTAAATGGTAGTCTTAAAAATATTCATTGATGGGCGCCTGGGTGGCTCAGTTGTTAAGTGGCTGCCTTCGGCTCAGGTCATGATCCCAAGGTGGTGGGATCAAGGCCCACGTCAGGCTCTCTGCTCAGCGGGAAGCCTACTTCCCCCCCTCCCACTCTCTCTACTTGTGTTCTCTCTGTGTCTCTCCCTGCCGAATAAATTTAAAAATATATATATTCATTGACTCATTTCCCCAAAGCTAGCAAACATTTGTATCTAGGAGACAATAATGATTATTTATGTTTATATCGACTATTTACATATTTTACTACCGCTGTTTGCTTGTTTGTTTTTAATGCCTTCTGATACTTTTTCCTACAGAGTTGCTGAAAGCTTACTAGTTTGGTTAAATTCAATAAATATTAAATGTCTATTTTGTGCTGTATACAAAGCACTATGCAATTCGTCTCCAAGAAGGCTAACTAAGAAAGAATGAAGGAAAGGATCTAGCTGTGCCCCTCCACCTATGTGTGGCACACTGAATTATCCTAACTGATTTGTGTTGAAGAGATTCAAAATTATTAGCATTAGCCTGGCCATGTTTAACATATCATGTGAAGGTGATAGATACTTGAGCTGCAGTTGGTACATACTTTCTTCATGTACTTTGAAAAGGCTCCAGAGCCAGAATGCTTAGGTCCAAATACTGACTTTGCCAGTGACTTAGCTGAGTGACTTAACTTCTCTTTGCCTCAGTTTCCTTGTTCATAAATGCGCAGATGACAATGATAGTATCTATTTCATAGGAGTATTATGAAAATTAAATGGCCTAATCTATGTAAAGAGCTTAGGGTATTGCCTGGCAAATAGTAAACACTCAAAAACATTGTTTGTATTATAAGTTACATTATAATATGTTGCTATCATATCTTATTATATCTTATCATAGAGTTTAAAGAGCTGTGTAATAAACATTTTTAGTAAATATCTCTGCAGTGTTTCATACAGAAAACAGTATGAAATTTCTTTGTTGTTTTTTTTTTCTTAAGATTTTAATGTTTTTATTTGACAGAGAGAGAGAGACAACAAGAGAAGGAACACAAGCAGGAGGAGTGGGAGAGGGAGAATCAGGCTTCCTGCCGAGCAGAGAGCCTGACATGGGGCTCAATCCCAGGACTCCGGGATCATGACCTGAGCCCAAGGCAGACTCTTAACAACTGAGCCACCCAGGTGCCCCTGAAGTTTCATTCTCCACCTTAGTGTTTTTTGCTGCTTGCTGTATGAAAGGTTCATTAAGGTTCCTGGAAATATGAGTATCAGTAAGACTCAGTTCTTGCCATTGAGATACTCCCATCTAAAAACTCAGCAAAACTCTGCTGTGTGTTTAGTGCAAAACTCTAGACCTCTCACCTACTTTTTCTAAATGAGTATGGTATACCAGTCTTTCCTCTCTCCCATATCTTGCGACTTAGATTGGTTGTCTAAAGTGATTCTTACCAGCACTGTGTAGCTCCATTAACCATGATCTTTGCACAATGCCAAGCAAATTTCTCTGTTAACTATGCCTTTATATACCCATTCCCTCTCTCCTTCCCACTGCTGCCATGCTCTCAGTACACAGAGCAGAGTAGAGAAGGGCAGAGAAGAGACTGAGAAGGCAAATGGACAGTCCAGAACAGTAATCAGTCTGGGGTTTCGAGCCATGGAGAGAACATAAACAGGTGGGTAGAGTGGTATAAACCACTTCCAGTCCCATCCACAAAACCTCCAGTACCATCCCCTATGCTCTGGAGTTCGTGCATGGACCGTGGTGATATTCACAATGGAAGAAATGTGGGTCTCTGAATGACGGTTCAGAGCAGAGCTCCATGCTGACCACGCCGCACCGAGGCTTCAGTACTGCTTGTTTCAGATGCCAAAGAGTGGCCGAGGGCTCAGGGGCATGAAGCACACAGATGACTCCCTATTGTGCCTCCCTCCAGGTTTCCTCTCTCAAATGAGCTTCTGAGCACTTCCTCTCTCTGTAAGACATTTACTTATACTACTTATAACCTGTATAAGTGAATATTTTAGATGTCATCCTAAACTCGGAATTTCACAGCCAAATTCAAAACTTTCCCCAAACTCTCGTTTTCATATATATACACTAGTCCCCGTGATCCGCAGTTTTGTTTTCCACCAATTCATTTACCCACAGTCAGCTGTACTACAGAAGGCGATGATCCCCCTTCTGACATAGCCTCAGAACGTCAATACTTTAGTAGCCTAATGCTAGGCCAGAGTGCCTACATCAGTCCCCTGACTTCACCACATCACGTAGGCATTTTACCCCTGACTTCACCACATCACGTAGCCATGTTCCATCATCACAAGAAGAAGGGTAAGTACAATGCAGTAAGGCATTTTGAGAGAGAGAGGCCACATGCACATAACTTTTATTACAGTGCATTAGAATTATTATTAGATACTGTCATTCATCTCTTCCTGTGCCAAATTTATAAATTAAACTTTATCATGGGTATGCAGGTACAGGAAAAAACAGAGTCTACATAGGGTTGGGTGCTATCTGGTTTCAGGCATCCACTGGGGGTCTTGGAATCTGTGTATCCTTGCACAGATAAGGGGGGACCACTGTACCCTGTCCTTTCAAGTTATTTATTCATGGAGCGGGTCATTTCAAAATATTTGGTGAGCCTGAATCTATGCCATAATCTGGGCCATATAAAGATAGAAAAATAAGTAAGACATGCTTTAAGTCTATAGTCTGATGGAGGTCAACCTGTAAACAGGTAAATGAAAATGTGCCCCGTGTCTGTAGTCAGTTGCTTTCTTGCCTTTACACCACACAGTAGAGGAATCAAGCCCAAATATCCCTCCTCACTTTCTCAGAGGGTTTATTTGAATGATCACCATGGAACAATTTCCTTGCTGCCTCTGTCCTTTCTTTCCTCATTCAAGTCCTGTTTACGCCTATCCACATTCTAGATCTGTTATTATCCCTTAAAAGCTACTTTGTTCCGGAATATTTTAAAGTTTTCTCTTTTCCTCCTGAATCAAGTCTTAGTTCTTCAGCCTGGCTTTCAGAGACAGTCAGATCAGTCTCTGATCATGCAGTTTATATCACTCTACCCACCTTGTTTGTTCTTTCCTTGGCTCCAAAGCCGTGACTGATTGCTCTGGCCTATCCATTCGAGTGCTCAGTCCCTTCCGCGCCCTTCTCTTCTCTGCTCTGTGTAAGGTACTGCAGGGGTGTGCCTCGTAACTGCCAAGCCCTGCCTCTTGTGACGCCCCCTTCCCTTCTACCCCCACTGCTCACCCTAGTTCAGGCCCTCTCATCTCACCCCAGACTACGGCAGACACTTCTGAGATGTCTTCCTGACTCCAGATGCTTCCTCTACCCGTCCGCCTTCCTGCAGACAAAACTCTGCCCTCACAGCATCCCAGGGATCATGTTGGTCCTCTATTCCAAAGCCTTCCCATCTTCTGCCTTGCCTGTCTCAGTAAGGGCACCTCTGTATGCCAGCTTCCTGTGCCAGACACCTGCCACCTGCACTCTTCCTTGTCCTTCCCCATCCCGTGCGGTCAGTTGCCCTGCTCTTCCTGCACTGTCCCCTAAATCTCCCCTCAATCAGTTCACGGCTTCTCTTCTTCATCCTCGAAAGTTCAGACCACTGTGATCTCTTGACTGGACCACAGCCACAGCCTCCTAGCTGGTATTCTTGCCTCCAACGTCACTTTCTTTCAACCCGTCCTCCACCTCATCACCAGACTTGTCTCTTTCTGTGATAGACATCTAATACTGAGACTCTCCTTTTAGGTTATGACTCCATGGTTTTTGTCTGTTTGTTTTTGTTTTGTTTTTTTAAAGATTTTATCTATTTATTTGACAGACAGAGAACACAAGTAGGCAGAGAGGCAGGCAGAGAGAGAGGAGGAAGCAGGCTCTCCGCGGAGCAGAGAACCCGATGCGGGGCTCAATCCCAGGACCCTGGGATCATGATCTGAGCTGAAGGCAGAGGCTTTATCCCACTGAGCCACCCAGGCGCTCCTTGACTCCATGGTTTTGAGGTTGAATCTCGGACTAGGACACTGCATAAAGGACCTCAATGATGTGGCTTCCCGTTCCCTCTCCTGTCTCGTCTCTTCATCCTGACTCTGTCCAGCGGCATGGTTAGTGTCTTAGACACAGCCTCACCGAACCACTTTCACTTCCCTTAGCGAGCCACAGCATTGCTTACCTGCAGTCCTGACACTTGTTACTACCTCTTCATGGAATGCTCCTTCTCCCTCCCTCCTACTCACAGTTTTGGACTTTGTCTTCTTCTTTTCTTTTTAAGATTTTATTTATTTCTTTGAGGGAGATAGCTCAAATAGACAGAGTGGTAGGCAGAGGGAGAGGGAGAAAGCAGGCTCTCTGCTGAGCAGGGAGCCCGATGCAGGGCTCGATCCCAGGACCCTGAGATCATGGCCAAAGCTGAAGGCAGCGGCTTAACCGACTGAGCCACCCAGACACCCCTGGACTTTGCTTTCTGGATGACAGCAACTATGCTTTTCTTTATCCGTACATTGCCACAACTAGTCCAGTGCCTGGCATCTGGTGGGCTCTTTATTCAGAGAACTTCCATGAATTGTTCATGGTCAGACGCCCGGTTAAGTGGCAGAGGGCTAGGATTCAATCGGTTTTCTAATTCTAAATTTTGTATATATTCTGTGTCATTATACCACCTCCCACCTTGGGTAAAACATCTTTAAAGTCCAGTTTATTCATTGATTCAAGAAATATTTATTAATTTCCTAATATGTGCTATCCGCTGTGTAAGATAAAAGGAATAAAGTGGTAAACAAGACATTTCCTGCCTTCAGCATACTTCTAGTCTGATGAACGACATAGCTAAATAAGGAGGCCTCTTGTAGCACAGTGTGATTAATGTCGACAGAGGTGTAAGTACATGGTAAATGAGAAAACCTATAGGAGGGGCACATCATCCAGTCACAGGGAGTCTGGAAAGGTCCTTAGAGAGAAGTGATTTCTAGGCTCAGACTGCATGAAGAGTAAGGCTCAGCAGTATGAGGTAGCTGGGAGAGTTCAAAGCACACACACACAAAAAAACATGGGCAAAGGTCTGAAAGCCTCCGAGACTGTGTCAACATAGGGAACCGAAAGTTATTCACAATTGCTGAAGTGTAAAATACCACGGTGAGAATGTGACATGAATCAGGACATTGCAGGGTTTTATGACGCTAAGGAGTTCGGACTACACCCCAAAGCCATTACAAGGCAGAGAGGAATTTCCAAGTAAAAGAATTATTTGATCAGATTAAAATCTGGACATGTCCTTTGACTACAAAGTATACCTTAGGGTTGGGTATGGCAGGGGAGAGGAAACGTTAGGAAGAAGAGAATGGAGGGAAAGAGACAAAAGTGTGTGCCACTTGAGAAAGAATGAATATTAGGTGTGGGAGCAGGCTTTAGGGCAGGGGGTGTGGGAAGGAGAAATTGCCCTGTTAGTTGTACTGAGTTTGATGAATTGGTGTGTGAATCAGAAGCTCAGGAGTGGTGCTGGGACACCAGTTACAGGTTTGAGCATGAGCATACAGAAGGTTAGTAAGCCCTGGGAACACACAACCTCACCCAAGCAGGGTCAGAGGAGAGGGACAGTCTAGGGCAGGACTTGCAACCTTTAAGGGAAAGGCCAAGGATACGAAGTTCAGGGAAACTAAGAGAAGAGAGCATTCTTGGGAGGAAGGAAAGGGTCACTGGTATCAAATGCTGCCAAAGATTGAATAAAGTTAGGCGTAGTAAGAGTCCATTGCGTTTTGCAATCAGGAGGCCTTTGGTGTCCTCGGTGGGAACCTGCTCGGTGAAGTAGTGGGAGCTTAAGCTGGAGTGCAGAGTAGCGGAGAGAGCAAGAGGAATGGAGAGCGTCAGTACAGACCTCTGTCAAGGAGTTTCATTTGAACTGTGAAGGAGGAAAGAGAGAAATGGTACTACTCTCTGGCTGGTGGATTTGCGAATGAAAGAGAGAAATGGTACTACTCTCTGGCTGGTGGATTTGCGAAAGATGGTGCAGGCTAGAGATGCCCCCTGCAGCAGGTGCACTGCGAGAGCACAGGAAAGTCCAGGAGAAAGGGAATGGATAGAATGAGGTGCTGAGGAGGGGAGAAGGAGGGACCACGAACACAGGTGCAGGCTCTGGCCTTAGACATGTTAGCAGAAAAGGAAATGTAAGAAAGGGGGTGGGTGCAGGTAAGCTTGTTGCCTCAGCAATAAGAAGTCTAGGGGGTTCTTTTTTTTTTTTTTAAGAGACTCTTTTTTTTTTCTTTTTAAAGATTTTTTATTTATTCATTTGACAGACAGAGACCACAAGTAGGCAGAGAGGCAGGCAGAGAGAGAGGGAGGGAAGCAGGCTTCCCACTGAGCAGAGAGCCCAATGTGGGACTCCATCCCAGGACCCTGAGATCATGACCTGAGCTGAAGGCAGAGGCTTTTAACCTACTGAGCCACCCAGGTGCCCCAGTCTAGGGGGTTCTCATCCATTGGTGTTTGTTTCTTTGGTAGCATAGGAGATGAAGTCATCTGCTGAGAGTGCAGGGGTGCTGGTGGGTAAGGGATGTGAGGAAGGGCAGGACACAAAGCTCAGCCCTGGCCCCTTTTATTCTCACTCTGTTTTTTTTTTTTTTTTTTTAAAGATTTTATTTATTTATTTGACAAGTAGGCAGAGAGGCAGGCAGAGAGAGAGAGGAAGGGAAACAGGCTCCCTGCTGAGCAGAGAGCTCGATGCGGGGCTCAATCCCAGGACCCCGGGATCATGACCTGAGCTGAAGGCAGAGGCTTTAACCCACTGAGCCACCCAGGCACCCCTATTCTCACTCTGTTCTTGCTCACCAGGCCTTCTCCTGCAAGCCCCCTGGCTTCAAGTGGCCTCTGCACAGATGAGCACAGGTTGGTAGCTTTAGCCCAAGCCTCACCTCTGAGCTTTCAGCCATCCTCCTGTTGCCTATACTTGAGCATCTCCAAGCTTCCTTCTCTGCCCTGTCCGTCCAGTTTCAGCTCAGAGCTGCCAGTAGATGACAGGAGGCTGTTAGGCAGAGCCAAGAAGTCCATCCATGTTTAATCTCACGCACTTGCAGCATGACTTCCTATGTGCAAGGCCCTATGCTAGCTTGTATGCCACGCCCAGTTTTTTCAGATGATCTCATCTGCCTAATGGGCCTTTCCCCCATCCATTCCCAGAGTTTTAAATCCTAGCCATTGACTTAACTTCAAAAGCCATCTCTTTGTAAAGCATTCACTGATAGCCCCAGGAGGAAAAAAAAAACTTTCCTCCTCCTACTCCTCCTTTATCTAAATTTTTCTTACTATTCTTATTCTCCTTCTGATACACCTGCTGGTTCACAAGTCTTACAGTGTTTTATTTCCATGACGAGGTTCTTAAGTTCTTAAAGTCAAGGCTGTTGTCAGAGGCATCTTTTCTTTTTCAGCCTAGAGCACATATCCGTTCACAAACTCATGCTATTTACTAAGGCAACATGTTATTTACTGACTAATGAATGAATGAGTTAATCCATGATGAATGACACATTCTCTGCTCTAGTGAGTCTTTACATGTCATTATCCCAATCTTCTTTCCAAGGGTAATCCTGTGCCACATCATGGATATTTGTGGGTAATTCATAAATCCGCTTCTAGCCCTAAACTCTTGTCTAAAAGAAGCTCCTGATTTTTCAGTTTCTTGCTGCATCTTTCATATCTACTAAGCAGAACGTGCTCATTTCCTACTTCCTGGTGTTTGCTGTCTAAAGCTCAGGCTGAGTGTCAATGCCACTTCCAAATGTCTTCCCTATTCTAGTCCTTACTGATCTACTCTTCCCAAATCCTCGGGAGTGTTACTGTGACTTGTCTTTTTTTTCTTAGTTTTCATTGTATACTTTGCCTCCAAAATTATATTGTAAACTTCAGGAGGTGGAGAATTGGTATATAAATGTATCACGTTTATGCTGTACTCCTCCTCCTCCCCCAGCCTCCTTCTGCAATCTGTCTCTTTGCTCCAATTCTCTATTAGTTGAGAAAACACTATCTACCACTAGAGAGCAGTAGAGAGCAGAGAGAATAAAGGTGGGAGAACAGGCCACGTAATAGAACTTGACTAAGATTTCTCTACTCTTATTTAGCTTCATAGATGTGATTTGCGTCTTTCTAGGCACTAAATTTTAAAAGAAAAGCACAAACTGTGTATCACAATGCCACGACCAGCTGGAACATGAGGACAGGCTGAAGCATCTGGGAATGGAAGCCTGGAAAAGAAAATGGCTGTTCACGCTAGTATCTTTAAATTTCTAGAAAAATAGCCTGTGAAAGGATAATTAAACCTAACAGGTGTGAGCAGTGTGGAGACAGCGTTTGCCTCAAGAAGGAATTCTAAGAGTAAGCGTGTTGGGGTGGCCCCCCAGATGCCAGATAGACCTCTAACAGTAATCCTGTTGGTGGGCGCCTGGCAATTGTTTGAGCTGCACTGGGAGACAGGAATCTGCCCAATTAGGAATTTCCCAGCCTGAGGCTGGGAAAATACCTCTTCAGAATGTGGTTGAGGATGATGTGGCTTTGGGTTTGAGATGGCTGGACTAGATGATTTCTGATGGCTCTTCCAAATCTAAGATCCAAAAGTGTGTGATTTTATCTACACTTCCAATTCAGGCCTAGAGATTGGTCTGTCAAATGCCCGTGCTGGGAGCTTTGTGACTTTAGTAAATGAACCAATACTTCATACTACGATAACTCGTCAAGAGTAGGGCCTTTGACCTGTATGTAGCAGGTACTGAAAGGCGACTCAGTGGTCTGGCGAGAGTGGAAAAGAGATGGGTTTTTAGAATGCTCAGAAGATTAGGGGGGCAGTAGAGACCCTAAAAAAAAGATGTGGCTATTGAAAAGAAAGGCTGTATTGACAGGGTTGTTTGTTAGAGATTAACAACAAGAGAGAAGAATGCAGGAAAGGGGGGTAGTGGTGACATATGAGGCTCTTTCTGGGTTCAAGAGATAGAGTGGTGCTCAGGTTTCATCGGGTCAAGAGAAGGGTTTGTTGCAGCAAAATAAAAAGTTAAAAGCAGAAACATCTGTGCTGCTCTGAAAGCTTGATGAAGAAAGGAAGGCAGCCACCACTTAGTCCCCTCTCACCAGGGAACTTCACCCTTGGCTCCCTACTCCCAGCTTCCCACACTCTCTCCACTTTTGCTTCTGCTTCTAATCATTTTTCTGGTCTCCTTCTTGCTCTCCCATGGTTGGTTTGTTCTCTGTCTTCACTGGACTCTGTGTCTTTCTGCATCAACCCCGGCTAAAGACTGTACTTTGTATACTTCACAGTCAGATAGACCCAGAGAGAATTCCAGATGGTTTAATGCTACTCAGTAGAGAGCTTTTCTGTTGGGCAGAGAGTATCTACCAGATCTCTGGTAAGCCTGCTAGAAAGGTACCATTCAGGAAGGCCCTGACCCTGCGCCTTGCGCTGAGCCAAGATTAGCAGGTTGTGTAAGGAAGTTCTCAAAACAGGGCTGTGGGTGGGGCAGACTCTCTGAGACTTCTAAGAAGGGGTACTGTAATTGTCGGGCTCACTGAATGAAAAAGCAGGGTGTATTCATGGTGAGTAGAGCTAAGAGCTAAAAGTGGAGCTGGAAATATTTGCCCGAGGAGTCTTATGGGAAAAGCTATGAAGGAGAAGGGCTTGACGGAAAAACAAAAAAGAGACTGAATGGGCATATCTGTGATGGTGGCTGTCTATCAACTATTGCCTCTTTTTCTGGTCCTAGCACTGCACCAGGACTCGTGTGTGTGTGTGTGTGTGTGTGTGTGTGTGTGTGTGTGTGTGTATGTGTGTAGGTGGGGAGATACTTCTTCTATGGAAGGTAATCTTGTGGGATTGTCAGCAAAGGTGCCCTGCCCTATAAGCACAAAGTCAGTCTCTTCCTCTCTTTCTTAATTTTGTCTCTTCTGAGGATAGTATAGGAAAATAAAAATAATCAGAATTTATTCTTACTCCTTGGAAAAGCTATAGACTAGCTTCTCCTGGTCTAATCCCTGGAAATCCAGGCCAGATTTTTCAGGTCTTTCTTTGATACTGCAATCAATTCCCTATTTGCTTCAGTTAGCCAATGTCAGTACTTAGTTGCTTGCAACCAGGAAACTTTTCAAAAAAGAGAACTTTCTGAGCTTTATGGGTGGGGACCCAACACAATCAATCATTGGTAGACGTTCGGTTGCTTAAGGGGGACAGGCACGAATTAAGTCTAGCTAAAAATAATTTAATATCTGAAAGTATGCCAGCTCACTTGTTTTAGCTGGGTGTAATGGCACAAATGACAAAAAAATTTTTGAGACAGTCAGCTTTCAAGAGAGAAAAACCTCCAATGACCTCATAGCATTTATGGCCTGCAGTTAATAACTACAAAGTGCTTAATATGTAGGTATAGGGTATGGTTCATTTCCCCCAACTCAACAATTTATCTGGATTTTCCTGATGACATCTAACCTCCTTTCCAGCATTCCAGGCAGTAATTACCCAAAGCCCTCCCCAAAGTCTCAGTCTATAAAATCCTCCTCTTAATAAGATTTAACAAGCCTTTAGTGTGCTCCTACAGCACTTCAAAGTCACACTGGCACCAGGGGAGTGTTTTTAAAACATACAATGCATAAAGGGCATTCTGGTGCTTTTTGGGCTTGAGATAAAACTGCAGAGACACAAACATCAGGTACCGTGAGCTGCAGAGAATCGAGATGCAGGGAGGAGAACAGTGGTAGAAAGCTGTGGGGTCCTAAGTTTATTAAATCAAGCAAACAAACGAATACCAGGTGGACCTAGTCTGCACCAGGCAATGGGCAATTCTGAAGTGCTTCATGGTCTGAAGACCTGATTAATTTTCCAGTTGGGTCGGGCAATCATGGGAATGGCAAGGCAAAGGCTTAGTTACTCCCAATGCCCCTCTCCATACATCTAGAGCTCCCACTTCTATTCCTATTTACGTGCATTGTGGATAGGGATGACATAGTTACTTTAACGTGCTCCATCTGTAAAAGTAAAATATCTACCTTCTCATAAGCTCAGAAAAGAGTTTGGAGAAAATATTTATTAACTGCTTCTGGAGGTTTTGAGAGGTTCTCTCTCAAAAGACAGTTTGACATGATTGGGGGACATACAGTAGTTTCTTTGTTGTTCTAGAACAGCACTGACCAATAGGGTAGCTGCTAGCCATATGACTATTAAAATTGAGCACAATGACCAACTGGTCTATAATAGGTTCTCTATACGTGTTTCCAAAATTGAATTGACAGAAAAACTACAGTTCCTTAGAAATGATACCTATTTATTTTTCATTATAAAAAGTTCATTAAACACATTGGAAAAAAACAAAAAAAGCTTGAAAAATTTTCATATGCTCATAATTTCGTCTTTTTTAGTTATGCATAATATTTTTAAAGTTGCAATGATACTTCATGTTGTACGCTGTGTAATTATGTCCTCTGGTTAGACCTGTTGTGCAGCTAGTCTGAAGAGTTGCTCTTTCTGAAAGATTATTTGATGGGGGAGGAGGTGAAGGAACTTTTCTAAATCTTCTTTAAGCATCCTTCGCTGGTACCCTATCTTATAACAGTTACACCTGAATGGCATTTTAAGACCATCCTTTGACACGTGAAAAGCAGAAGGAGTGTAGCTAATTTGCACTGCCAAGTAAGTCCCCACGGGTAAAATCGCAACTAAAGCAGAAAAGAAAAAAATACGGGCAGCTGGTGATGTATTTGCAAATTTCCAGAGCATTAAACCAAAGAAGCATGTGCTTCGGCCTGGCGGGCTTCCTCTCCACGCCACAGCGCCCAAGTGTCAGGTACACTTCTTCTGAGCCGTGGTGTGGTGGCAGGAGCACCATGCTTCGGCCCTTCTTTTTTTTTTTTTTTTTTAATTTTTTTCAATTTATTTTCAGAAAAACAGTATTCATTATTTTTTTCACCACACCCAGTGCTCCATGCAATCCGTGCCCTCTATAATACCCACCACCTGGTACCCCAACCTCCCCCTCCCCGCCACTTCAAACCCCTCAGATTGTTTTTCAGGCTTAGGCCCTTCTCACGGATGTTGGCGAAGCTTGGAACCCGCGCCTGTGGTCCAGGCTGGAAGGGAGCGGGCGGGGGCGGGGCGAGCCGGGCGGAGGCGGGGCCCAGGGGCGCCCAGCGAACGCCTGGAGGCCCGCGCGCCGGTCACGTGCCGCACGGGCCCGGCACAAATTAATGGAGCAACCAGCTCGGAGGGGCGGCGCCATCTCGCGGACCCGCGCTACCTCGCGGAGCCCTGCCCGGCCGCCTCGCGCTCCGCCCAGTTCCCGGCGCCGGGACCCCGCAGACCGTCTTTCCGTAGGGCCTCAAGTCTCCGGTAGTGGTAGCCAGAGCCGGTGCCGGCCGTTTCATCGCTGTGGCCCCCCGACCCCGGGAGCTCTGGGAGCCCGGGTGACCGCGTAGGTCAGTTTCCGTAGCCGGTTCCTGTGTGAGTGGGTTGTCCCTCCCCCCAGGCCTGATGCGCGGGGAAGATCTGTCAGCCCCTGGCGGGGGGTGCGCGCGTCGCCGAGGCCGGCCAGAGTCGTGCGGTGGCGGTGCTGGGCTCCCAGCCCGAGTTCGGTTTCCGCGCGGCTGCTGGCTCTCCAGCGCTGCAGCGAAGTTAGTTGTTTTAAAAGTCGCAAGATGCTGGCGTTTGTGGCGCTTCCACTCCCAGTGCTGCGACTTCGTGCTGGTGCCACATGCATTCCCTACCCAGTCTTCAGCTGCGTGCTAGCTCGGTACTTGGATGGGCGCCTCGTAACTTTTTTAGTATCCCACTACCGTGAGGGGACGATTGATTCCCCGTGGAAGTCACGAGCTGCCCATGTGACCGTCTCGCAGTGTGCCTCGTGGTTAATTCGACAAGCGTGGTAGAACTATCAAAGGGATTCAGAAACAGTATGAAAGATTGCAGCTGCACAGCAGGAACAACGATTCATTTACCCGGGGGCCCTACTGATGGGCAGAAGGCCTTGGGAGAGTTTCTGATTTAGTTAATACTCCTTTTTCGTTGTCCAAGTGGTTACTTTATGCAGACTAGGTTGTGAAGTTGAGCTGTTGGCATTGTGCAATTAAGTTAAACAAGGCTGCTCCAATGTAGCAAATTTAGCTATTAGGCTCTTGTGGAGTTGATACCATAATTAGCTTTAACTTCAGTGATGCGTTTTTCCCGGACAGCCCCCATAGTCGTTAATGCATTCTGGATAGAGTTCGGAATATCCTCCCCTCTTTGCGAAGTATTTAGAAGAGAGTTTGTTGACTTACTTTGAGGGCTGGCGGTGTTCGCGGACTAATCCTGAGAACAACGAATTTTACGCAGCCAGTATTGGAGGGATAATTTCTGAATCCTCCAGTTGAAATTTTCAAGATCTGTGCGTCGATTTCAGGGTGGTTACAAGATCCACCTTCTTCTCATCTCCTAGTTCTACAGGAGGGGGAGAAAAAAGGAGAAAGCAGTTAGTAACAGTTTTAAAATTTGTCCCCTTTTTGTTTTCTCCCTGGCAGTACTGAACATTTGATCTTCAAAATAGGAGTTAACTGCCGCCAAGTCCAGTAGATTTATCTGGAGCAGTTGTTTTAACGCTGTGTAGGCTTCTGCCAAGTTCTTTTTATCAGGTGACACTTACTAAACATCTCAGCAGAAATCTTATCAGCAGAAATTTGGGGTGGGTGGCTAATCCTTGGCCCTGAAGGCCCCTCAGTCTTGGAGGTATTATTCAAGCAGGACTTATACCTGTAAATTAGAGCAGCTAGAAGTTTTTTTTTTTTTTTTTTTTTTTTTTTTAAACTTCACTCCCTCCACTATTCCCTTAGGACAGAGGGAAGGACTTGTTTCGAATCAACAAGTAGGAGAATACAGCCAGATTTTTGTTGTTGTTGTTGTTTTTGTCTTTTTATGGATAACGTGATGCAGTGCCTGTTAAAATTTTCTACTCGTGGTTTTATTTTACAGGTATATCTGTATATTTAATCTTTTCAAGTTGGAACTCCATAGCTCTTTCGTACCTCTTCACATTACTAAAGCTGAGCTTTTGTGCTTTCTGGGTAATCACTGAGAAAAGTAGTAGAAAGTAGAAATCAGCTTAACAAATAATCTGTGAAGTAGAGAATGAGCTAGGAAGCACACATGAGAAATTTGAAGTGGTAAGGAACCGTGTCCGTTCTTTCAAGCCAAGTCTAGTGGTGATCAGAACTTTAATCATGATTAGTAAATTCTTCCCAGTTCCTGGAAAGAAGGCAGGTGTGAGCCACGTAGGCACCCAATTATACCAGTCTTGCCAGAATTCATTAATGAAGTGTTAGAAAAGATACCATCAGGTACTCTATACAATTTATATTGATGATCATGGTGTCATATAAGTATCTTATAGGATGCTCTTGATCCCTAGAAATGTTGGATTTTCCCTCACTTATCTGAATTAAGCCACTACAAGGTGGCCAAGTATAAATAGTTCCAAAGCTTTTTCACTGAAGTATAGCTGACATACAGTATTATTAGTTTTGGGTGTACATCCCAGTTATTGCACAGCTCTGTACATTAAGCTATACTTACCATAATCAATGTAGTTACTATTGGTCACCATACACAATTTTAACACTTTTAGTAAGAGGAATTCCCAAGTCACTCACTTTGAGTTCTTGTATTAGCCAGCAAATAGGAATTTCTGTGTAGTGAAAACCGTCTTTAACTGTCCATTTTCCTATCATGTGACAATGGAAAGTAACCACATGTTTTCACTTTGTGAAAGCTTTTCTTTAAAGAGAAGCTTCTGATGGTGGTAGATAACAGGTCAGTATTATTGTGTATACCTAATTTGATTAAGTTTGGAAGGTAATTTTCAAATGTGAAATCAAAATGGAAAACATTTAAATACCTTTTATCTAAAATTTAAGGAATTTTATTGTTAAAAGCTAACAAGCTCCTTGTTAGAGTGTTTTTACTATTTAGAACTGGATTTATCAAATATGTGGACTTCTCTGCCCTTTGCTCCTACAGATCCAAACTGCTTGAAACAGTAGTTAATAGTTTTTAAAATCTGTCAAGTTCCAATCCCAATCAAGGTTGCATCTAAGAGTTCTTGGTTAATGCAGCACTTAAAATGTATAACAACCTAAGGTTACTTCAAACAATTTCCAAAGCAGGGCCAATAAGCTTACATAATTTTCACAAATTTTGATTAATACTTGCAACCAAATAACGTTAAAATAAATACACAGGAGTAGGATTATTCTTTTACCATGTTTGTAGGGCATCCAGGTCCATGTGAGTACATAACAAATATGAGAAAGAGAAAATAGTGTAAGTATGTCAAATATAAAAGTAATAATTTGGAATAAACATTTTTACATTGTCTTTAATGATTCACAAACTTTAGTGTGACATATTACAATTTTAGCTACTTCTCTATCATTTCTCCTCCAAAGGAGGTAATGCTATCAGGGCACAAAGGCTTATTGGAAGGAAGTTGTAAAGTTTCACTGAATAAAAATTTAAGTGACTTTTAATATTTATATTTTTATATAAATTTTTATAAATTTTATAAATATAATATAAAATAAATATATAAAAATATAAATATATTTAAAAATAATATAAATATATAAAAATATAAAAATAAATATATAAAAATTTATAAATTTATGAAATTTATATTTTATATAAATTTATACAAATTGCCATATTTTGGATGTCTCGTTTTAGTAAATAACTTCTTTCTTTCTTTATTTAGTAAATAGCTTCTTAAAATGAAGGGATTAAGCCATAATTCAGATTTAACTTCCTTAATGCTCACAGGAACCATAACTAGAATCAGTGACCTTTAATTTTCAGAGGCTGAATTGAATTTTATGAAATGTATAACTTTGACAACATTTCATGCCTTGAATAGAAGTTCTTGATTCTGGTTGTGGCTTTATCGTCATACACTTGGCCAGTAACTTTACCTTTGTACTTTTAATTTTTTCATCTCTAAAAATAGGGTTAGGTTAAATATAAATCTGTCTACCAATGTTGAATTTCTAAAACAATGTATTTATGTAACTGTTATTAGAAATTTGTAGGTTTTTTAAGAAAGATTTTATTTATTTGACAGCACAACCAGAGGGAGCAACAGACCTACCCTGCTGAGTAGAGTGCCCGACCTGGGGCTCAATCCTAGGGCCCTGGGATCATGACCTGAGCCAAGGGCAGACACTTAACCGACTGAGCCACCCAGGCACCCACAAATTTATAGTTTTAGTTTTGTTTATATGTGTATGTATGTGAGAACTCCCTGATTATTTGCTAGGGGTTAGTAAGATTGAGGGCAAAATTTATTTTCTTGTTCTTGCCATGTTTTTACACAGTTACTTCAGTTTTTAATATTTTCCTCACATTAAGAGAATGTGATAGTGGGGGGGGAACCCCACACCATTGAGTTGCAACTATTTTGGAATGCAGTGCTAATAACTAAGCACACTACGGATTTTTATGTTAGATTTAGTTTGTAAAATATGTCCATAAATTTAATTTTTCTCATTATTCAAATTCCTACTATACATTGTTTCAAATATTATTGTAATAATACCAAGCATAAAAGCAGTATATCTGAGAATTTTTAAAATCACAACATGTAGTCAGGCTAAGATCTCAGAGTTGTCAGGGATATGGAATTTATCCACTATATTGAATGGGCATTCAGTGGCATGGACAGACTATCAAGTATGCAGATCAGTTTAATTAGGAAATTTGCAGTGTTTATAAAAAATATAAATTTCCTTTCTACAAAATAATTTAGAAGCCTATCTTCCTCAGTGGACCTTGGAGGAGAGGAAACAAGGCAAAATAGTCTGGAGTCTCCCAGTTTTTGAAGCTCCCAATATTTTTTTTTTTTTGTCTAGTTATTACCTTGAAAACATTCTCTTGGTCTTTAAAAATCTCAGTGTATTTTAAAAAGAGAGCTTGGAATTGCATGAATATGAAAAGAGCAGTTGAAAATATCCACTTGCTGATAGGCTGTGGCTCAAATCCGTTCTGATCAGTTGCATTAAGAAATCACCTTTTTTTTTTTTTTAAAAAAAAGATTTTATTTATTTATTTGACAGAGAGAAATCACAAGCAGAGAGGCAGGCAGAGAGAGGAGGAAGCAGTCTCCCATGGAGCAGAGAGCCTGATGCGGGGCATGATCCCAGGACTCTGGGATCATGACCTGTGCCAAAGGCAGAGGCTTTAACCCACTGAGCCACCCAGGTGCCCAAGAAATCACCTTCTTTTAAACATCAGAGACAAACCCCTTTTCTGAAATAAGCTCATGATTCCAGAAAATGTTTTTTAAAAAATCTATTCAACATCTGAATTTGGATTCTTTTGTTTTGCTTTTTTTCCCAAAAGTTAACTATTAATCCTAGAAATTGGTTTGTGATGCATCAAATTAAACTAATGCTGAGTAATCCTAGAGTGTATTTTTTTTTTTTAAGTTCTCTTTTTTTGGTATGATTTTAATTTCCTGTGGCATATAAGTGAAAACTTTGAGCACTGAAGTGGCTCAGTTGGTTAAGTCTCAGGCTCTTGGTTTTGGCTCAGGTCAAGATCTCAGGTTTGTGAGATTGAGCCCTGCGTTAGGCTCCCTGCTCAGTGATCAGGCGGGAGTCTGCTGCAGATTTTCTCTCCCTCTCCTAGCACCCCCTCCCCCGCCATGTGCACTTGCCCTTTCTCTCTTTCTCCTCTCTCCAATAAATATTTTTAAAAAAATTAATTTTGTTATTAGGTAAAGGTGTACCACTTATATCAAAGGCATGGCCTTTAGGCCTTTCTATAGGGAGGCAGAATTGCTTTGTTCTCAGAGAAACAAATCTATGTCCATTCGTCTGTCCATCTATTTAACATTTGATTTCCTGCTATGTTCTAGGCACCTTGCTGGGTACTAGGAATACAGGAATATAGTGGGGAATATAAGGGATGTAGGACCCTTGTCTTACTCAAGTTTACAGTGTAAGGAATTGCAAAGAAATGACATGAATCCTTACAAACTGAAATGTGGCAAATACCGTGAAGGACCTAGTTGAGGTTGGGAATGGAGAGGTCAAGTCAGACCTCCTGAGAAATGTGGATAATAACTGATTTGTATATTCCAATACTTCAGAGTTCCCCTAGTTTAAAGCCTGGTTTTATTCATGAATGAGCCATCAGAGTTCAGGGCAATACCTGGAATGTGGTAGGCCGATAGTTAAGTCCCCTTGTGTGACAGTAGTGACGGGGAAGGCAGTAGTGTCCCTGGTGGTGGTAGGGAAGCTGCAGATTTGTGTGGATGTTGGACACCTTCCTAGCCCGTGCTGATGACTACCTGGATGCCTGCTGAAGGCACATGGTTTTAGATAGTGGATATTCTAAAATTCCCGTCTACATAGTCAGCCATGGATTCTTCATTATGATTCTTAAATGGATAAGTTGTCATAAAAGGTTCTTTGCCTTGGTTTGGAACAATTTCTTTGCAGCATAGTTGGAAGGAACATAGAGATGATTATATTGGTCTAGTTAGTACTGCTAGCATTTTAGGAAGTTTACTCAGTTTTTAAATTATAGGTATTTTTGGAGTTGTGCAATTTTGACTGTTAGAGCTACCGAGAAATTATCTGCTATAAAATGTATTCTGTTTTCTGCTTTAATACTTATAAAATGATTTGTTCATGGAAGTAAGTTTTAAATTTATATGTGATTTTATAAACTTGTTTCCTCGGGGAGATAGAAAGTGTCAGATTCCACCCCGCCACCTCTCCTTTCTAAAGTAATAGAGGTTTATGAAAAAAAAAAAAAAAAAAAAACATAGGGGAAATGCATTAGGATTTTATCTTCAAGGATATTACTTAAGTCCTAAGCTTTACAGTCAGCAAACTTCTGGAATTGACTAGGCCTTCTAATAGACTAATTAGTTTTGATGGATGTGAGGTTAAAATTGCTTTATAAATGACAGCATATCTAAGTTGCTTTAAGAATGTTTTTGAATCAGACAGGCACCTCCATTAAAACCCATGGGAGTTAGGCAGAGAACAGCAAGAGATTTACTTTCTTTTTTTCTTTTTTTAAGGTTTTATTTATTTATTTTGACAGACAGAGATCACAAGTAGGCAGAGAGGCAGGCAGAGAGAGAGGAAGGGACGCAGGCTCCCTGCCGAGCAGAGAGCCCAACGCGGGCTCCATCCCAGGATACTGGGATCATGACCTGAGCTGAAGGCAGAGGCTTTAACCTGCTGAGCCACCCAGGTGCCCCTCTTTCTTTTTCTTTTCTTCCTGTTCTGGTGAAATTTAACTGACTTTGTTCCCTTCTTAATTTTCAAATAAAACAATCTGTATTTTATTTATCTCTTATACCCCTCTCCCCCCCCCCCCATGCTTTCTTATAGTAAGAGTTCTTTCCAACCCTGTAAAGATACCTAAGACTCTTGTTTCTCTTCTGAGGAAATTGGTAGGTGTTGAATAGAGTTCTTCCTGGGTTACCTAGCCTCCCCCTTGGCCCCCTAGGCACCATCTGCCCTGCCAGTGGCCTCTGTGGCATGCTGCTTTCTCTCGGGCTTTTCTTTTCTTTTTTTAAACGATTTTATTTATCTGACAGAGAGAAACACAGAGAGAGAGAACACAGCAGAGGAAATGGGAGAGGGAGAAGCAGGCTTCCCGCCGACCAGGGAGCCTGATGTGGGGCTGGATCCCAGGACCCTGGGATCATGACCTGAGCCCAAGGCAGACAGTTAAGGACTGAGCCATCCAGGCACTCTTGGGTTTTTCATCCACCAACTTTAGGCCCCTCTAGGAGCTTTTCAATCCCACATCCCTCCTTTCTCCTATATGTCCAGCTTTTCCTGTTTCTGGCTTTTGCCCCACAGCCTATAAACAGGGCCAGGTCTCTAATATCCTAAGACTGGAGCTATCACTAGCTCTTCAGAACAGAGTTGCTTTAAAGGAATCTGGTGCCCTCTCTCCTTAATATCCCCCGTCCACTCTCCAGTGTCCCTACATCCGTTTTTGCCCGTCATTTCCGCTGAAAGTATTCTTGAGTTCACCAGTGACCTCTGATTTGCCAAACCAGCCTGAGTTTTCTGACATTGTCCTGGTGCTTCCTTCAACATTTCACTCCCACCTTCTGACCCCTGCGAAATTCTGTCCTCTCTTGGTTTCCGTCTTCTCACCCTCTTCTCTCCCTTTCTCCAACCTTAGTCCTTCTCTCTGCTAGATCATAGTCACTGGCCTCTTTCCCTTAAATGTTGGTCTTCTCCCTTTGAAGGATCTTCTTTACTCCTCTGACTTCAATCACCACGTTTGTGAGTTCTAGCCAAGAACGGTCTTAGCTGCTTCTGCTCAAGCTGCTGCCTGGCCCTCTCCCTGTTTCCCACAGAAGCCTCAGATTCCTCATGCCAGGCATGGAATCACAGCTTCACCTGGGACTGTTCTTTCCTTACACTTGTCCGTGTTGGCAGCTTGGTTCACCCTGCTGGTCTTGGTGAACTTTCACTCTTCAAGTTCCAGCTCAAAAGTCCCTTTTTCTGTGATTCCTTCTATAACTGATACAAACGAAAAGCTTTCTCCTGTACAACCACAGCCCCTTGCACACATTACTATTCTTGGCACATGCTGGTAGGATTATGGGCATGTTTGCCCTATTTCTGAAGGGCATAGATTGAGTGGGCATCCTTGTGCCTCCAGTGCCTGTAAGCAGCCCGTCTTTGCTAGGCATTAACAACTGCTGTGGTGAATATATTGCAGTGGACTGTTTAAGTGGCTTAGATTTATTTTTATCATTTTTATTTCTTTCATCATGATAGGTGTACTCTATAATCCCCATCCCCTATTTCCCCCATCCCTTTACCGCCTGCCCTCTGGTAACCATCAGGGTGTTCGCTGTAGTTAAAAGACTATTTCTTGGTTTGCCTCTCATTTTTCCCCCCTTTGTTTGCTTTGTTTTTAAAATTCCAAATATGAGTGAGAGCATATGGTGTTTGCCTTTCTTTGACTTACTTACTTTCTTTGACTTCTAATCTCTAGCTCCGTCCATGTTCTTGCGGATAGCAAGATTTCATTTTTCATAACTGAGTATTATTCCTCTTTGTGTGTGTGTGTGTGTGTGTGTGTGTGTGTGTGTATCTCCTTTATCAGTGAACACTTGGACTGCTTCCATAGTTTGGCTCTTGTTAATAATGCTGCAATAAACATAAGGATACATGTATCCCTTTGCCAGTCTTTTTGAATTTCTGGTCTAAGTACCCAGTAGTGAGATTTTACTCAGATGTCTTGTCACCCTTACTTACTGGTTTTTTTTTTTTTTTTTTTTTTACTGGTTTTTAATAGGAACCAGAAAGCTGATTGGAAATTGAGAAAGTAGGGGAACCCTTGACTGGCCAACTCTACTGTAAGATTCATCTGGCTCAGCCATTTGTTGGGAGCTGCTGGTGTTGTCTTGAAATATGTTACCTTTCAGAGACTGTAACCACCTTAGTCTTCTCTCAGGGGCTGGAGCCTAGCTTGTCAGCATTAGGAATACTTAGGGAAGAGTGTTGAAGGTCATGGTGTTCACTGTGCCTTGGCTACTTTTTGCACTGTGCCTTGGCTACTTTTTGAAACAATCCTTCAATTGTCTTCCATCCTCCAGTCTGCAGAATATTTCTTTTAGCCTTCCTAGAGGATTTAATTAACCACTCCCCTATTGATGGATTTGGACTTGTTAATACCCTTTTAACTGTTGTAAATCATGCAATCCTTGTGAACATGCTTACAAAATAATCTTCTATAAGTATTTTTATAAGATAAATTCCTAGAAGTAGAGTTTCCCTGGGAGAGTAAATGGCATATGTGTATTTTTTTATTTTATAAATTATAAAATATGCATAAGATAATTACCATCTTAGAAATGTCTATGTAGGGCGCCTGGGTGGCTCAGTGGGTTAAGCCGCTGCCTTCGGCTCAGGTCATGATCTCAGGGTCCTGGGATCGAGTCCCGCATCGGGCTCTCTGCTGAGCGGAGAGCCTGCTTTCCTCTCTCTCTCTCTCTGCCTGTCTGTCTACTTGTGCTCTCTCTCTGTCAAATAAATAAATAAAATCTTAAAAAAAAAAATAAAAAGAAATGTCTACGTATACCTCAGTGGTATTAAATACATTAATAGTGTGTCCTACCGTCACCACCATCCAGCTTTAAAATTTTTCTTATAAAATTGAAATTCTATACCCAATAAATAACTCCCCATTCTCCTCTCCCCGAAGTCCCTGGCAACCACCATTCCACTTTCTTTCTCTGATTTTGACTACAGTGCTCTAAGTACCCCATAGAAATGGAATCATACAGTATTTGTCTTTCTGTGACTAGCTTATTTCACTTAGCATAATGTCCTCATAGTTAATCTATGTCTTAGCATATTGCAGAAATTTCTCCCTTTTTAAACACTGAAAAGTATATACCATATTTTGCTTTACCATTCATCTGCCATTGGACACTTGTGTTGCTTTCATGTTTTAGCTTTTGTGAATAATGCAGCCATGAACATAGCTATACAAATACTTCAAGACCTCACTTTTAGTTCTTTCAGGTATATATCCAGAAGTGGAATTGCCAGATCATATGGTAATTCTATTTTTAATTTTTTGAGAAATCCCTAATATTTTTTACACAGTGGCAGTACCATTTTACATTCCTACCAACCGTGCATAGGATTCTAATTTTTTCACATCCTTGACAATACTTGCTTTCTGCTTTTTTTTCCATAGTAGCCTTCTTAATGGGTGTGAGGTGATACCCATTGTAGTTTTAATTTGCATTTTCCTAATGATCAGTGATGTGGACCGTCTTTTTGTGTCTTTATTGGTCATTTGCATATTTTCTTTTTTTAAAAGATTTTATTAGAGAGAGGCAGACTTCTGCTGAGTGGTGAGTCCAATCAGGACTTGAGCTGAAGGCAGGTGCTTAACCCCAAGCTGAACCGTTTGGGGGCCCCAGCCATTTGCATATTTTCTTTGGAGAAATATCTAAACTTCGTGTTTTTGTCGTTGCTATTGTTGTTGTTGTTTTTTAAAGATTTTATTTATTTGACAGAGGGAGATCACAGGTAGGCAGAGAGACAGAGAGAGAGGGGGAAGTAGGCTCCCTGCTGAGCAGAGAGCCGGCTGCGGGGCTTGATTCCAGGACCCTGAGATCATGACCCAAGCCTAAGGCAGAGGCCCAACCCCCTGAGCCACCCAGGCGCCCCTGTTGTTGTTTTAACTGGGATTTGTTTTTAAAGATTTTAATTTGAGAGAGAGAGAAAGAGAGAGAGAGCGCGCACTCGCATGGAAGCATGAGTGAGGGGAGGGGCAGAGGGAGAAGCAGATGCTCTGCTGAGCAGGGAGCCCGTCGTGGGGCTGTATTTTAGGACCCCCAGAACCCCAGGATCATGACCTGAGCAGAAAGCAAATGCTTAACCAACTGAGCCAGCCAGGTGCCCCTTGAATTGGGTTTTGAGTTCTAGACGTTCTCTGTATATTTTGGATTTAATCCCTTATCAGTTGCATGATTTGCAAGTATTTTCTCCCATCCAAGTACTAACCAGGCCGGACCCTGCTTAGCTTCCGAGATCAGATGAGATCAGGCGCGTTCAGGGTGGTATGGCCATAGACTGCAAATATTCTCTAATTTTGTACTTGTCTTCTAACTCTGATAGTGTCTTTTGATGCACAGAATTTTAAAATTTTCATGATGTCCACTTTGTCTATTTTTTCTTTTGTTACCCATGCCCTTGTTCTATCCAAGAAATCATTGCCAAATCCAGTGAGGTTTTTGCCCTGTGTTTTCCAGAGTTTTGTATTAAGTCTTACATTTAGATCTTTGATCTAGTTTGAGTTAGTTTTTGAATACTATGTTGGGTAAAGGTTCAGCTTTATTCTTTTCCATGTGGATTTTCAGTTTCCCCAGCACCATTTGTTGATGACTGTCCTTTACTCATTGAATTATCTTGACACTCTTATGAAAATTCATTTGAGGGGCGCCTGGGTGGCTCAGTGCTTTAAAGCCTCTGCTTTCAGCTCAGGTCATGATCCCAGAGTCCTGGGATCTAGCCCCACATCTCGCTTTTTGCTCAGCAGGGAGCCTACTTCCTCCTCTCTCTCCGCCTACTCTGTCAAATAAGTAAAAATCCTTTAAAAAAATTAAAAAATTCATTTGAGCATATATACAAGGATTTATTTCTGACTTCCCTGTTCTATTCCATTGTTTTGTATGTCTTCATGCCTGTACCACAATGTTTGATTATGGTAGCTTTGTAATAAGTTTGAAATTGGCAAGTATGAATCCTCCAACATTGTTCTCCTTTTTCAAGATTGTTTTGGCTATTTAGAGTCCCCTGAAATTTTACAGTTTTAGGATGGGTTTTTCTCTTTCTACAAAAAACATTATTGGGATTTCGATAGGCATTGAAAGAATGTCTAGATTTCTTTCCATAGGACTGACATTTTAATAATGTTGAGTCTTCTAATCTGTGAATATGGGATGTGTTTCCATTTATTTGTGTCTTTCATTTCTCAATATTTTGTAATTTTTATTGTATAAGTATTTCATCTTTTTGGTTAATTCTTTTTGATAGTATTATAAATTGAATTATTTTTGTAATTCCCTTTTCAGATGATTTATTACTAGTGTATAGGAATGCAACTGATTTTTATGTTGATCTTGTATCCTAACACTTTCCTAAACTGGTTATTTCTAAGAGCTTTTTTGGGTTGAATCTTAATGGTTTTTTGTAAATATCCTCAACAAACCAATAATTTTACTGCTTTTTTCCCAGTTTGGATGCTTTTTATTTCTTATCTAAATTATCTGCTAGAATGCCCAATATTATGTTGACTAAAACTGGTGAAAGTGGTCATCCTCTCCTTGTTCCTAATCTTGGAGGAAAAGCTTTCCCTCTTTCATCTTTGAGTATGATGTTTTCTGTGGGTTTTTTACAGATGGCTTTTATTACATTAAAATAGTTTCCTTTTATTTGTAGCTCTTTGGATTTTTTTTTTAATCATGCAAGGTGTTGAATTTTGTTAAATATGTTATTTGCATCACTTGAGAGGATTATGTATTTTTTTTTTATTCTGTTAATGTAGTGTATTGCATTGATCAATTTTCATATGTTGAACTATTCTTGCATTTCAGGAATAAATCCCACTGGGTCATGGTATATATTCCTTTAATACACTGCTGAATTCAGTTTTGCTAGTATTTCATTGAGAATTTTTCCATCAGTGTTCATAAGGGATATCAGTCTGTTTTTCTTTTATCTTTGTCTGTCTTTGGTATTAGTGTGATGGTGCCTCATGGATGAGTTACAAAGTATTCTTTCCTCTTTGAATTTTTTAGAAAAAATTGAGAAGGATTAGTATCATTCTCCAGTAAAGCAGTCAAGTTCAGGAAGATTTTCTGTGGAAGATTTTGATTTTTTTTTTTTTTTTTAAGATTTTAATTTTATTTATTTGAGAGAGTGAGTGCAAGTGAGAGCACAAGCAGGGGGAGTGGCAGAGGGAGGGAGAGAGAGAGAGAGGCACCTCCTGGGGCAGGGGGACACAACATGGGGCTAGATCCCAGGACCCTGAGATCATGACCTGAGCTGAAGGCTGACCGTTAACCAACTGAGCCACCCAGGCACTGCTTGATCTCTTTACTAGTTGTGTATCTAGTTTACTAGTTGTGTATCAGAGTTCCCATTTCTTCATGATTTAGTCTTGGTAGGTTTTGTGTTTGTAGGAATATGTCCGTTTCATCTAGGTTATCTGATTTGTTGGTACACAATTGTTCACCATACTCTTAAAATGCTTTCTGTTTTTTAGGGTCGGTAATAATGTCCTTATTATTTCTGATTCTGGTAATCTGATTCTTCTCTTTTTTCCTTAGTCCAGCTAAATGTTTGTCAGTTTTATTGATCATTTGGAAGAACCAATGTCTGGTTTCATTGAATTTTTTTCTGTTTTTCTATTCTCTATTTTGTTGCTTTCTGCTCTTATCTTTAGTATTTTTTTCTAGCTTTAGGTTTTGGTTTTTTTTCTAATGTCTTAATTTGCGAAGTTAGTTGGTTGTTTTGAAGCCTTTCTTGTTTTTCAATGTAAGCATTCTTAGCTGTACATTTCCCCTCTTAACATTGCTTTTGCTGTGTCTGATAAGTGTTTTGAGTTTTCATTTTTATTTATCGCTAATGTCTTCCAGTTTCCTTTGTGATTTGTTTTTTGATCTGTTGGTTATTTAAAAGTATGTTTCATTTCCACCATGTTGCAAATTTTCCCCTTTTCCTTCAGTAATTCCTATCATCATCCCTACTGAGACTTAATCTGTGGCCTAACATGTGGTCGGTCCTGGAAAGATACTTGAGAGAAATGTATATGCTCTTGTCAGGTAGTGTTCTGTAAATGTTTGCTAGATTTGGTTTATTGTGTTAACTCCTCTGTTTCCTTCTGTCTAGTGTGGTCCTATCCATTATTATGAGTGGGGTATTGAAGTTTCCAACTATTACTATTAGCATTTCTTAAATTGTTTTTGTTTCTTAAATTTTGCTCTGTCATTGGGTTGTAAGGGCCTATTTAGCCAGAGTGGCCACACCTCGGTGAACAGCCATTTTGTTTATGCAGTAAAACTTAAATTGACCCTGCCCCCCCCCCCCCCCCCCAACCCCCCGGAACTTATTTAAAAGCAAGTCCGGGAAACCAGTCCCAGGTAACAAAGCCCAAATACAAGAGTGGGTCAGGTCAGGTAGAGATAACAGGACAAATGCAGGAATGAGTCGGGTCAGGTGGAGACATCCAATCAGTAAAGCGTTTATACTGTCTCCCTAACTACCAAGGAGTGTGGGCCCTGCCTTTTGGGCACCAATTCTCACCAAGGTGATAGGCTAGTTCAAAAGTCTACTATTAGGTAAATTGTAATTCAGTTGGTCACTTATGTGTCACCTAGCATGACTGTGCAGCTTTCTCTGTGTGTTACAATCTCATTCGCCACCTGTGTTTGGCCAGGCCCAACCATATGGCCTTTGCTCTATAAAAGTTAGTCTGTGCGGCAGGGAGGGGTCACCCTCTCTGTAAGGGGTGGCCCCGATCAGTCTGTTTGACGATCAGTTTGATTCTTGATGCTTGGTGAGAAATAAAGCTTTGCTTCATCTTAGCTTTATATCAGTCTCGCTCCTCTGACCAGTGGACCCATTATTGGGGGACCTAACAGGGTGTTTGTAATTACTTCCTTCTTGCTGTATTAAATCTTTTATTAATATATAATGTCTTTCTTTGTCTCTTGGAACTTCCTGTGATTTTGAGTTTATTGTGTCTGACATTAATCACTTCTGTTTTGATTAGTGTTCGCAAGAAGTAGCTCTATCCTTTAACATTCAGTCCGTTTCTCTCTTTGAATCTAAAGTACATCTCCTATAGATAGCATGTAGTTGGATCATGTGTTTTTATCCATTCTGCCAATCTCTGTCTTTTGGCTGGAGAGTTTAATACATTTACATTTAAAATAATTACTGATAAGGAGGGACTTCTGTCATTTTGCTATTTTCTATATGCCTTATAGCTTTTTTTTTTTTTTTTTTTTTGGTCCCTCATTTACTGCATTATTGTTCTCTTTTATGTTTAGCGGTTTTTTTGTACTGAAATGTTTATTTCCTTTTTTGTGTATTTATAGCTATTTGGGGGGAATTACCCAGGGATTACACTTAACACCCTGAAGTTTTAGCACTAATTTGAATTTATATTAGCGTCACTTAAATAATACACACAAAATTCTTGCTCCTTTATGCTCTGTTCTAACCCTTTTTGGTTACTGAGGTCACAAAACTATATCTTTATATGCTGTATACCCGAAATATAAACTAATAATTCTTTTAAATTGCTAGTCTCTTAAATGACATAGAAAACAAGATTTGGAGTTATAAACTAAAGTTATAATAATACTAGCTTTTAAACCAGTATTTTTTTTTCTTTAAATGTATTGCTCTTAAATCAGGTAGAAAACAAAAATTATAGCTATAAACCATTATTATAATAATAGTAGGTGTAATTGCACATGTATTTGCCTTTATCAAGTTGTTTATCTATATAGCCTTGAGTTATTGTCTAGTGTGCCTTTATTTTACCTTGCAGGAGTCTCTTGAGCATTTCTTAAAAGGCAGGTCTAGTGGTAATAAACTCTCTAAGCTTTTTTTTTTTTTTTTTTTTCTGGGAATGTCTTAATTTCTCTCTCACTTTTGAAAGGCAGTTTGCCAGATGTAGCGTTCTTGGCTGAACATTTTCTTTTCATGGTTTAAATGTATTTGCCCACTGCAGTCTGTCCTCCAAAATTTCCAATGAGAAATCTGCTGATAATCCTACCCTGCATCTGATGACTCAGCTTCTCTCTTCTGTCAAGATTTTCTCTCTTGAAAATTAGATTATATAGTGTGTCTCTTTGAGTTCACCTTACTTGGAGTTCATTGACCTTCTCGGATGTCTTTTATCAAAGTTAGCAAGTATTCAGCTATTAGTTCTCCAAATACTTTATCCCTTGTTCTACCTCTTCTAGGACTTCCATGATGCATGTTGATTGTGTTTTGGTGTCCTACAATTCACTTACGCTTTGTTTAGATTTTGGTCTCTTTCTGTTCTCAGACTCAATAATTTCCATTGCCCTATCTTTCAGGTTCACTGAGTCTTCTGCTTGTTCAAATCTGCCTTTGAATCCCTCAAGTGAATTTTTCGTTTGTTGTACTTTTCAGCTCAAGAATTTCTTTGTTTCCTTTTGGGTTTCTAATTTTTTATTCATATTTTCATCTTGTTTATAAATTTTTATTTTCTCCATATTTTTCTTTAGATCTTTGAATTCTTTTTGATATCCTTGTCTAGTATATTTGCCATCAGATCTTCAGAGACAGTTTCTATTGATTTGTTTTCCCCTTTGAATGGGCTCTGCTCTCCTGTTTCTTGGTATACCGTGTAACTTTTTTCATTGTTGAAAACTGGACATCTGAATTTAATAATGTAGTAACTCTAGATAGCAAATTCCCCTTCTCCAAGGTTTTCTAATTTGTTGTTGTGTTTTGGATTATTGTGGGGTGTCTCTGTGCTGAGGGTTAGCCTGAGTTTTAAACTTAAGGTCTTCTCAGATCTTTGCTGAGCCTTTGGTGGTCATGAGCAGTTATGTTCTAGTTTTCCCCATATGTGCAGTTGTTTTTGAATGTCCTAGTCAATATTTTTTTAAAGATTTTATTTATAGAGAGAGAGCGAGAGTAAACACATGAGAAGGGGGAAGGGGCTGGGTGGAGGGAGGGAGGAAGAAGCAGATGCCCTGCTGAGCAAGGAACCTGAAGTGGGGCTTGATCCCAGGATGCTGGGAGCATGACCTGAGCAGGAGGCAGATCTGCAACTGACTGAGCCACCTAGGCATCCCTGAATGTCCTTGTCCTCAGTGTCTGGCTTTTAAAGGGAAGAAATAGAAAAATGAAGGGAGAAAACAAAGAGTGCTGGCCCTTTAAATCCTCTGGAAGTTCCACCCACTGGAGGGGCTTGCCGCAAGCAGTGAGAGATGCTGCATCAGCAATGGCTACTTGCCTCTTTGTGTCTCTGTGATCAGAAGCAGCAATAATCAGAGCCCAGCTCTCCAGTGTTTGGTGTATAGGGGTCTTTTTGTTCACTCTGACTCCTGCAACCTGCTCCAAGAACACATGTACCACAGGAGATGGGTAGCTGCTGCCTTGATAAGGGCTGAAAATGACATAAATTAACCACAATTTATCTTCCAAGCTTTCCTTGATGGTTGTAAGCCTTTAGTAGATCCCAGGGTTCCAGAATAGTTGCATTGGGCAGATTCTGCCAGTGCAATTATTGTCTGGGTGGGGAAACGGAGTCCTGGTGTTTCGTACTCTGCCATCTTAGCAGAATCGTCCACAGGTGTATGTGTATTTTGAAATTTACTTGATATTGACCAATTAGAACCCCCCTGTGACATATATGCATTTATATTCATATTAGCACTTTGCTAGAATGCACATTTTCTATCCATGACAGCATTGGGCATGTTTAATCTTCTTTTTTTAATTGAGGTATTATTGACTTGCAGTGTTACATTACTTTCAAGTATATAAGCTTTTATTTTTGCTAATCTTGTAGGCAAAAAAAAAAAATTGATTTATTTGCATTTATTTTTAGAAAGCAATTACATTCAGTGAATTGCTGTTCATAATGTCTTGACAAATGCTTTAATTTGGGTTGTAGTCTTCTACATTTGGTTTGAGGCTTGGTAAAATATGAGAGAGAAAACAAAGGAATGGTAAGTATGGTCATTCCTAGATATTTATAAATTAATTTTTTCTATCCAGGATATTTTGCACAGGTTTTGAATGTGTTAATTTATACTTCAGCCTTAGGATGTTTTTATAGTAATGGCCACATTTTAATTTTATGTCTAGTTTTTTGTTGTAATAACTATTTGCAAAATATATGTCTATAATACAATGTTTTAGCAGCTCATGAGGTCATTTGGAGTTGAGGAAACTGAGGATTTGAGAGATTAAGAAACTTAACTGAATGTCTAGTGCATTTTTTTCAATAGTAGAAAGGGCAAAGGAATCTCAGGGTCAACTTCTGGCCCTGCAACTGATTCCTTTAGTCAGTTCTTGTGTTTGACTTATTAGCTACAAAATAAACATGATTTTTTTCCCTTTTTCTATTACCAGATAGTATCCAAATGCACATTATGCTATTAGATAATAGCAATATTTTTCAATCTAGAAATGAACAGTGAAGCAGAACAACATCTTCTCCATCATGCCAGAAATGGCAACGTTGAAGAAGTCAGACAGTTATTAGAAACCATGGAGAGAAATGAAGTAATTGCTGACATTAATTGCAAAGGTAAGCTTTCAGTGAACTTTTTAGCTTTTTCTTGTGAGTATTCATGACTCTTGTCATTTCTTTTAAGCACTGTTTTAATCTTGCTAGAAATAAATTCTCATCCCATATTCTAGAAAGAACCTTCATAAGAGTGTATAAAAGTTCTCTCATAGTCGTCCCTAAGTCAGAGAAATTGAGATCTAGTCTTAAGGTTTAGGATTCATGACAATTTTATTAATTATAAGTTGCATGCTACAATAGGGTATTATAGTTAAAGCAGCAGGTCTGAGTGTTTACTATACGCCCAGAGTCCTGTGCAGTACGTTGTAGGTGGTGTTAGTAGAATCCTTGCCCTCACTAAGACTAGTGTAGTGTATTAACCGATCAGACCAGTCTGTCCTACACAGTATGTATCAGAATATGGAACCCCAGGGTGTCATGAGATCCCATTGGAGAGGTATGAAACTGGAACTAGAAGGATTAACTTCTTAGAGGAAATGTTTCAAAGGCAATCTTTAAGAAGTATATAAAAAGTATAATTTATAAGGACTGGGGGCGGCTCGTTGGTCTACTGGGATGATTCTCGCTTTGTCCTCCTATAAGGACTAACAGGTGAAAATAGAAGAAGTGTTCAAGGGAGAAGATCTAGCGTATGCCAAGGTCCTGAGGTGAGAGGCAGTCTAGGTGGCAAGGGCCTGCGGGGTAAGGGATAAAGTTAGATAAGCAACACCCAAATCTTAATGCATCTTGTGTAGCAAGGTTGTAAATATTGCACTCAGGTGTGCAGAGAAATAGAATTTATTTTCTAAAATGACTGGTATTTCACAAGCACCTTCTCATTCTTGGAATATGGAAGAGTTAATATTAGTCTTTGAGTACCTCAAGCTCAATTGCTTTTTGATAAATGGTCTTCCAGAGCCTCTCAACTCTTCTTGCCCCATCTCCCCTAAGGTGACGTTTAAATATAAAGATGAGAGTGCCTGGGTGGCTCAGTGGGTTAAGCCTCTGCCGTCGGCTTGGGTCATGATCTCGGAGTCCTGGGATCAAGTCTCACATCAGGCTCTCTGCTCAGCAGAAAGCCTGCTTCCCCCACCCCCTTCTCTCTCTGCCTGCCTCTCTGCCTACTTGTGATCTTTCTCTGTCAAATAAATAAATACAATCTTAAAAAAAAAAATGTAAAGATGAGCCTTGTTTTGTGTCTATAGCCTTTGGTTCCTCAGTGACCCTTTTGTTCCTAATGCTCCTTAAGCTTTGTAGTTGAACTTGGGGACAAAGTCAAACTCATGTCTCTGTTTGTCATATAAGTGGTGGTCCCTGGCTTTCACTTTGTGGCTGCCTTGTAGGTGGGTGCTAGGATAGGTGGCTGTTAGGGGATCTTTTCCTGCCATCCCAGATGCTACTTGCTTGTTCTTAGTGTTCTCTCAATTTATCTCCCTCTCCGGGCTCATGAGCAGGAATGCCATGTCTCTGCATTTGTGTCTTTCGCCCAGTCTTCTGTCCCAGATGCATATTTTATTCTGCTGTATCACATTCTTCTCCTGTCCTAGGGGCACAAACTTTCTGGCTTCACCCATAGTGGGGAACAATTACTATCTTTGCAACAGGGAGGAAACTATGTTCTGAGTTTTCCAGAACATATGAGTTGGTTTTTGGTATGCTAAAGGAATTCTAAAAATCCTTCTGGTCCTTCAACAAAGACCAGTTCTTAATCTTTATCTGGGATGCTATTTTGAAAGCTAAAAACACTCTTGGCATTTGAAAGTCCTAATAACACTTTATTACCTACCTTTCGCACCCTCACCTATGGTTATTTCAGGCTAATTGATGGAAAGTTGTCTATTTGGAAATGTAAAACTATGAAGCAGATGTGAATGCTTATTCAAAATTTCATTGTTACACCTGTCAGACTTTGTCTTAAGGGCAGTTTAAAGGATTTATGTAGAGGAATGGCACACCAGTTCCTTGAAGGGAGTGAGTAGGGAGGGGTGGGATGGGGCGTGAGTAGTGTTTCCCCATGGGGATCACCTGTGCTAGGCATTTCTAGGATTTCTTTTCTATCTGATTTGTTTTTCCAAACCCTGAGAAATTGAGAAAATGATGTACTATAGTTCTTCAAGAATTAAAGCTTAACAGTCAACAGAGATGTTATTGGTTGGGAGGAATTACCGATGCCAAGTTGAAAGTGAGAGAAGGTAGTCCTGACCTGCAGTTGAAGGTTAAGGCCAGTATTTCTAGGATAGGGGTACAAAACTTTTTAGATATCCATGGTAAGTAGTAAAGAGTATAGAAGATGAAGTATTTTAATGTAGGATTTTGGAAATTCTGATTTCTTGGTCCAGAATCTTCCCTATAAACACTCTATGTGAGGAGACCAGTTCAGAAGCTGTTACTTAACTTAACTGTAACTTAAGGAGGACCGTTATGGGTTAACTGGGAGTGGAAGCAATGGGAATGGCAACAAGTAGATATAATTAACATTTTTGAGGTAGAATCAATAGGACTAACTGAATGTGGGGGGTGAAAAAAGAGAAAAGGGGCCAAAGTGTTGTTTATGTCTGATTTCAGAAACAAGGTAAATGAGGACAATCCATTGTGAAAATAGATGTGGGGGGGAGGGGTAGTTTTAGTGTGTACAGCTGACCCTTGAACAACACAGGGTAAAGGGGCATCAACCCCCTGCACAGTAAAAAATGCACACAGAACTTTGACTCCCCAAAAACTTAATTGCCAATAGCCTACTTTTGCCCAGAAGCCTCACTGATAATAGTCAATTAACATATGTTTTACGTACTGTATTCTTATAAAAAAGTAAGCTAGAGGAGAGAAAATCATAAGGAAAGTACATTTAAAGTGTTTGTCGACTAAAATCTGTATGTCAGTGGACCCACACAGTTCAGGGGTTAACAGTATATATATAAAATGACAGGTGAGCTCAGCTTTGCACTTTTTGAGCAACCAAATGGAGGTGTTTAGTAATGAGTTGGAAAGGGAAATAGGGATTTTGAAGTCAGTAGTACATTAACAGTAAAATCAGTGGAAAAGGGCCAGGAGATCTCATTATTGGAGATACCAGTAATGAAGGAGTTGTTGGACAGTGGAGCTTGCAAAGGATCCTGAGAGAAGTGGCGAAGGAGAGAAGCAGAGAGAAATCCTATTAGGTTTCTATATCCTATAGCAAGGCTTTGGCAGCCTGGAAGGTATGTGGGTCCATGCTGTCCAGCGCTGTCCAGTGACACAGTGCTATGGCAGCTGAAAAGTGCCCCTGGGAATCAGTGACAGCGTTTGTGGATTAAAACTCGAGGCCCATTTGAATGACATGGTGGAAGATGAACCTAGGGGACTGCCATGGGGACTGGAGGGTTGACAGGAATGAAGGGGTGGAGAGAGGAAGCGCAGGCAGAGCGGGAGGAAAGAGCGAGGAGGGCAGAGAATGGGATCAGAGAGGCTTTGGTTGCTCTTGCTTGTAAGACGGAAGAGACCAGAGTGTTTACTTCCTCCTTACTCGTAAGTGAAGAGGGAGAGGTGGATAATAAAAGAGAAGAAAGCCTGAGAAGAAGGGGGTGGAATCCAGGACACAGGAGCTGGCTTAGTCTTAGGCATCAGAAGGGAAGGGTGGAAGAATGCCTGCAGATAGTGGTGTGGTGGTAGATCTGGCACCAGGAAGCCCTGGGGATTGCACGAAAGCCTTTCTTCTCATTGTGTAGCTGAGAGACTGAGGCCCTTTGTTCAGGGGAGGTGTTTGGGTAAGAGGCTTGAGGAGAACAGGGGCAACTTGAAGTGCGTGTTGTAGAATGTAGGAGAGACACCTGAATAGGGTAGTGTAAGAAGGATTGCCAAGCAGGGTCTAGAGCCGAGCTGAAGTGGGGATCCTGAGTTAAGCTGCCATGAGTCCACAGGGTTCTGTTATTTTTCTTCCACCACTGTTCAGCAGCCTGGCTATGTTACAGAAAAATCAAGCTAGTGTGCTTATCAGGCTTTGGGGTTTTTGTAGGCTACTGCAACAGAGTTATGGAGGGGATTGGCAAAGAAGTGTGAGAAATCAAAATGCTCGACTTCTTGAAGAAAGTAAAGACGGAGGTGTTTACATACATGAGACATGGTTAAAGAATGAAGGGCTGATTCAGTTGAACAGGGCTGGAGGAGATCTGTGTGAACAAGCTGGAAAGTGGGTAGTTTGTGAGCTCAGAAGTGATGATGACTTCCAGGCTCTAGCCCTGGGACTGGGCATGGAACATCGAACAGAGGCAAAGTTTGTGGGAAAGGAGGGAAGCTGAGAAACCAAGAGGCCAGGTGACCAAATAAATAGTAGGCACCCCAAGGACAGTGGCACAGCTTGCATGGGGAAAAAGACTGTTTCCTGGAATTACTTGGTGAGGGCGAGGCGGTGGGAGGTTGGTAGATGGTAGCAAGGTGCTTGAGGTTTAATGCAGAAATTTCAAAAGAGGTGTTGTAGTGTGAGTGGAGTCCTTGACTAGAGACCACATTTGGTTTTTTGGGGGAAGTTCATATGGCTTCTGTTGGGTGAGGACCAGTGGGGGTGTGGGAATTATCTGGGAGGCTCCGCCTGAGGGATAAAGGAGAGTCCTTCTCATCAGGAGGAGTAGGTTTCAGTTAAGGACAGAAGGTAAAAGAACATTCCATGAAAAAGACTGTGGTTCTCGAATTTATTGATTCTGAAATTACTTACAAGTTCCAGAGGGCATACATTTTAGAAGAAATAGTTGTGGGTTTTTGGGTAAGTGGCAAACAATCACAGGACACTGTTGGTGGCAGCAGCCCTTCAGGGAGCGTCAGAGGCTTGTTGCACTGAGCCTGGTGCCTGGGGTTTCTGTTGGCTCAAAATCTGAAATCCAGGAGGTGAGGGCAGCCATTAAACGTCTAGCTCCTCTGGAGGAGTGGCCCCTCGTGGGCAGCCTGCTCCTGGGCTTTGGTAGACCCTCTGGGGTGCTGGGCTTTGGAATTTGAGAGGCTGCATGCTCTTCAGCCTGCTTCGGGATTTTGATAACCTTTTGGAGCCATCTCAGCTCCAGGCTATAGTGCTCTGTTTGTTTTTCTTAATTGAACTGCATAGTACTTTTTTTAAAAAAATATTTTATTTATTTGACAGAGATCACAAATAGGCAGAGGCAGGCAGAGAGAGAGAGAGGAGGAAGCAGGATTCCTGCTGAGCAGAGAGCCAGATGTGGGGCTCGATCCCAGGACTCTGGGATCATGACCTGAGCCGAAGGCAGAGGCTTTAACCCACTGAGCCACCCAGGCGCCCCTGTATAGTACGTTTTTGTAGCACTCAGTTATTCTGTACCTCTCCCAGCAAGGGTCCAACATTTTGTTGCTCTCAACTTTGGTTCTTGTTATCTAGTTGGACTCTACCACTCTGGTAACCCAGATCCTCGTTACTTGATATTTTATCTGGAATCAGAACTCCATCTTCTGTCCCTGTTTGCAGAGCTAACCGCTTTCCAAATGCGGCAGAAAAGATTCCTTAATTCCCTCTTTCCGTCCACCCTCCTATCATGGCACAGGTGCTTTTCATGAAATACTGTGCTGAGAGAACCAGACCTTTGCTACATGATGGTGAGATGGTTAGAGGCTCAGAACCCTGGAGCCAGCTAGAGATCATCTACTTTGAATGGAACCATGATCTCTCCCTCCACCCTTCTAAGGATAAGGACATCGAGTTAGAAAGGTGGCATCAGAATTGGGTCTTGTGGATTCTAATTATAATATAGTAATGTTATACTTATTACATCGTTACTGTGTCCTGTCTCTTGCCTCTCATTCATCAGCAGTGCGATGCGAAGGGGAGATTGACCAGTGTATGGGAGTACCTTGGTAAAGAGAAATTTTATTATAAAATTACCTAAATAACAAAAATGCCTTATATTTTTCCATTTTTAGGAAGAAGTAAGTCTAATTTAGGTTGGACTCCTCTTCATCTGGCATGCTATTTTGGACATAGACAAGTGGTCCAGGATCTGCTAAAGGTATATTTAGAGCTTTAATTTTTAAATTAATAAAATAAATATTGCTGTTATGGAAATTATGAAAGTCTTAGAAAAGCTGACTAACCATAATGGCTTATTTAACACTAACACACTTAATTTTTCTTTGCTAAGTACATGAATTAGGTTAATCTGGTCAATTAAAATTCTATTTTTTTAATCATTTGATTTTCCTATTGACTCTTGAAAATTACAAAAGTGCATGTATGAATTAATGCGAAGATACTAGTTTTTAATGTAATAGTTGAAAAAATAACCAAACGTCCTAAATAATTAAAAAATGATGCTAGAATCTCTTAATGAGCACCACATGATTTAAGATCTTACATTTTTCAATTCCATGATAATTTTTCACATTGATATTTCAAAAATTGTGTTTTGTGTCTTAAAATTGGGCTGTATGTTTAAATAGTGGGATCTTTTTCTTTATTGAAAGCTTATTAAATTGGAGAAAATTCAGTATTTCATTCATTTTTTTCAGTGAGGGTTTTTAAAGTAGAGTGAAGGTCTATAGATTTTTGAAGGAAAATATCTTTTTACTCTTCTAATGTATCAGGTAGACTTTTACCTTTCAGAAGGCCTTACTGTTTATCTAGGAATTGAATTGAATTTTAGTAGTGACAACCAATGAATACTAACATTTTAATTTTGAAATATTTAATATGTTTTGGGGTGCCTGACTACTTCATTCAGTAGAGCATGCAACTCTTGATCTTGGGGTTGTAAGTTCGAGGTCCACGGGGTATTGAGATTACTTAAAAATAAATTAAAAAAAAATATTTAGTATCTTTTAAAGGAATTTTTTTTCACTTTTGTATATTTTTTGACATGTGAAAGATGTCTAAAGTTTTCACGTTTGTCAGGCTGGTGCAGAAGTGAATGTATTGAACGACATGGGAGACACTCCACTTCATCGAGCTGCCTTCACGGGACGAAAGGTGAATATATTCCATGTTCAGTGTTTGCAACTGGAATATTTGTAAGAGTGGTCTCATGTTTTTTATGAGCCTATGAATCGCAACTGGGGGACACAAGAAATACATAAACCAGCACTCTGGGTCAAAAGGCCACAAGCTCTTAGAATGAACAATGAGGTCAGGTACTTCCAGCATCCTGATAGGAGCTCCTTCAGTCCCTGCTCCTGTCCTCTAAGGATGGGGAAACTCCTGATTGTTTCTTTAAAAAAACAAAAACAAAAAACCCACTTCATTGAGGTACAATTTTATGTTGCATAAAACGCACCTATGGTAAGTGCACATTTCAGTGATTCTTGGTACATTTACAGAGTTACATAGCTCTGACAATCCAGTTTTAGAATATTTCCATCAGCTTAGAAAGCTTCCTCATGCCTGTTTGTTCATTCTCTGCTGTTCTCCCATGCCTCAGGATACCACTGATGGGCTTTCTTTCTCTAGGATGTTTGTCTTTTCTAGAAATTTATTGCAAATGAAATAATACAAACTTCTGTGTCTGGCTTCTTTAATTTAGTGTGATACTGTTGAAGTCCATGCTATAGCATCCATGTATCAGTAATTTTTTCCTTTTTATGGTTGGATAACATTCCAGTTTATGGCTGTGTCCCATTTTTAATCTTTTCACTGTTTACTGGAAGGACTCTTTTCCCACTGCTTTGTCTTAGCACCCTTGTTGAAATGAATTAACCATAAATTTCTAAACTTTCTGTTGTGTTCCTTTGATCTGTATTGTTTCATCAGTACTATACTGCCTTTATCACAGTAACGTCATAATTAAGTTTTGATATTGGGTGGTCTGAGTTTCCCAACTGTGATTTAAATTATCCTGGCTATTTGAAGTCAAAAGTTTGTATTTCCAGGGGCACCTGGTAGCTCAGCTGGTTGTGTCTGACTGTTGGTTTTGGCTCAGATGGTGATCTCAGGGCCATGAGAGCCGGCCCGGCACTGAGCTCTGTACTCAGGGTGCAGTCTGCTCGAGATTCTCTCTGCAAACTGCACCCCCCAATAAATATTTTTTTGAAAAGTTTGTATTTTCTATATAAATTTTAGGGTCATGTTAAATTCTACAGAAACGCCTATTAGCATTTTGACTGACATTGTGTTGTCTAGAATCTGTAGATCCTTTTTGGAAGAATGTCCACTTTTACAATATTGAGTCTTCCAATCCATGAATATGAAATCCTGTGCCTTTATTTATTTAAATCTTTAATTACTCCTGGCAATGTTTTGATGTTTTCAACATACAGATCTTCTACTCTTGTTAAATGTATTTCTAGGCATTGAATTTTTATTATATTTTGAATGAAAATTTTTTTAAATTTCCTTTTCTGATTTCTTGCTGCAACTATATAGAAAGACAAGTTGATCTTTTGCTGTTGATCTGTATCCTGTGATCTGTATCCTGTGCTGAACTTGTTCATTATTCTAGTAGGTTTTGTAAATTTCTTAGGATTTTCTATAACACTGGATTATATCATCTGAAGACAAATTTACTTCTTCCTTTCCAATCTGGATTCTTTCCCCCCTGTTCTTTATTTTACTAGAACCTAGTATACTGTTGAGTAAACATGGTGAGAGCAGAAATTCTTGTTTTTTGATCCTAGGGGAATAGTATTTAGTATTTTACCAATAAGTATGGTGTTTGTGGGTTTCTCTTCAATGTTCTTTATTAGGTTGAGGAAGTGTTATTCTATTTCTAGTTGGTTGAAAGTTTCTATGAATGGATGTCAGATGCTAGTCCCCTGTCTTTTGAGATGATCATCCTTAATCTATTAATATGGTATATTGCATTAATTGATTTGGGGATATTAAGCATTCCTGTGTAAATTCCACTTGATATTGGATAATTGTTTTTAGGTGTTTCTGGATTCTGTTTGTTAATGTTTTGTTAACGATTTTTTGGGTCTGTATTCATGAGCGATACTGCTTTATAGTTTTGTTTCCTGGAGTACAAACTCAAGTACAAAAGTTTATTTGACTTTAATAACAGAGTGGTACTGGCCTTACAGAATGAGTTGGAAACTATTCTCCTGTTTTCTGAAGTAGTTTGTGAAGGTTTGGTATTATTACTTCTTTAAATCTTTGATAGAATTCACCAGGTAAACCATCTATGCTTGGGCTTTCTGTGGGGGAAGATTTTAAATTATTTAAACAATTTATTTTATGTAGGTCTGTTCTGATTTTCTCTTTCTTCCTGAGTCTACTTTGGTTGTTTTGTCTTTCTGGATATTTTTCCATTTCACCTAAGTTGTCTAATTTCTTGGCATAAAGTTATTAATAACATTCTCCTGTGATCTTCATATCTGTAGGGTTGGTAATGATAGCCCCTATTTCATTTGTTCTGGCCAATTTATGTAATCTTTTTGTCTTGGTTAGTTTGGCTAAAGATTTATCAATTTTGTTGCTCTTTAAGAGCTGATGTATGATTTTATTGGTATTCTTTTTCTGTTTATTTCATTAATTGCTGTTCTGATCTTATTTCTCTTCTCTGCTTTCTAATTTTCTGTTTTTTTTTTTTCCCTTAAAATGAAGGCTTAGCCTATTGATTTGAGTCCTTTGTTCTTTTCTAGTATGGGCATTTAAAGCTAGAAACTTTCGTTTAGCTGTATACACAGTAATACATTTTGACATTTGTGTTTTTTCATTTTAAGATATTTTCTGACATTTTAGGATTTCTTCTTTGACCCGTAGGGAAGTAAGGGTTATTTAGAAGTGTGTCTGCCACATATTTGGCCAACAATTTTAAGAAATTTTTCCAAATTTATTTCCATTGATTTCTTATTTCTCTTATGATCAGATAACATACTTTGAATTATTTATTGAAGAATATGAAATTCTTTTAACACTTATGGGGAGGTGCATTGGTGGTTCAGTCAGTTAAGTGTCTGACTTACGATTTCAGCTCAGGTCTCGATCTCAGGGTGGTGGGTTCCAGCCCTGTGTTGGGCTCCGTGCTGGACATGGAGCCTACCCTCTCCCTCTCCACTACCTAAAATAATAAACTTATTAGGAATTAACTTGTGGTATAGCATTTGATATATCAAGGAGAATGTTCTTTTGAGTGCTTGAAAAAGCTGTATATTCTGTTCTATAAATGTCCATTGAGTGAGTTGATAAGGTTGTTCAAATCATTTATACTTAACTGACTTTCTGTTTGTTTTATTAGATATCAAACATGTGATATTGAAGTCTAGTTATAATTCTGGAATTGTTTAGTTTCAATTTTGTAAGTTTTTGCTTTATGAATCTTGGGACCCTGTTAGGCCCATATCCATTTGTATTGGGGTTATATGGAATATATTACATAGCATATATCTTCCTCATTTATAAACTTTTTTTGTCATTACAAAATGTTTTTACTTTTAGTAATATTACTTGTTATAAAGTTCATTCTGTTTTGTGATAATATAGCTAGTCTAGCTGTTTTATGGCTATTGGTTGCATTATATATCTTTTATACTTTATTTTAAACAAAATTTTAAAAAAGAATATTTAAGAGAGAAGATGAGAGAGTGAGCATGAGAAGGGGGAGAGTCAGAGGGAGAAACAGATGCCCTTCTGAGGAAGAAGCATGATGTGGGACTTGATCCGGGGACTCTAAGATCATGACCTGAGCTGAAGACCGTTACTTAACCAGCTGAGCCACCCAGGCGCCCCTATACATTTATTTTCAACTTCTAGCTTTGAATATAAAGTCTATCTCTTGTGGACAGCATATATTTCAATTGTGTGAAGGTTTATTTGTTTTGTTTTAAGTAAAGTTGACACAATGTTACATGAGTTTCAGGTGGACAACTCAGTGATTTGACAAGTTTATACCTTACACTATGTTCACTGCAAGTGAGGCTACCATCTGTCCCATTACATCCCTATTAGAATATCATTGACTGTATTCCTTTATGCTCTTTATATTCCAGTGACTTACTCATTCCATAACTGGAGGCATGTATCTCCCTCTCCACTTCACCCATTTTACCCTTCCCAGTCCCTTCTCTGCTGGTAATCATTAGTTCTCTGTATTTATAGTTTTGATTCTGCTTTTTCATTCATTTTTTTTAATTTTTAATTTTTTATAAACATATATTTTTATCCCCAGGGGTACAGGTCTGTGAATCGCCAGGTTTACACACTTCACAGCACTCACCAAAGCACATACCCTCCCCAATGTCCATAATCCCACCCCCTTCTCCCAAACCCCCTCCCCCCAGCAACCCTCAGTTTGTTTTGTGAGATTAAGAGTCACTTATGGTTTGTCTCCCTCCCAATCCCATCTTGTTTCATTTATTCTTCTCCTACCCACTTAAGACCCCATGTTGCATCACCACTTCCTCCTATCAGGGAGTTCATTCATTTTTTATAGACTCCACTTACAAGTGAAGTCATAGCGTATTTGTCTTTCTCAGTCTGACTTATTTCACTTAACATAATACCCTCTAGGTCCACCCATGTTGTCGCAAATGGCATGATTGCGTCCTTTTTTATAGCTATGTAATTCTCCATGCACGCGCATGCGTGTTGGTGTGTGCATGAGAGACCTCTGCCTTATCCATTCATCTGTTGATGAATGCTTACATTGCTTTCATGTCTTGACTCCTGTGAAGAACGCTGCAGTAAACATAAGGCTACCTCTTTTCAAATTAGTGTTTTTATTTTCCCTGGATAAATGCCCAATAGTGGAATTATTGGATCACTTGGTATTCCTATTTTTAATTTTTTGAGCTACCTCCTTAATGTTTTCCACAGTGGCTGTACCAATTTACATAACTACCAACAGTGAGTGCATGGGGCTTCCCTTTTCTCTACATCCTCGCCAACACTTATTTCTTGTCCTGTTTATTTTAGCTGTTCTAACGGATGTGAGAATATACCTTATTGTGACTTCTATTTGCATTTCCCTGATGATGAGTGATATTGAGCATCTTTTCATGTATCTGTTGGCCACATCTTCAATTGTGTGTTTTTATCTAGTCTGACAATTCTGCCTTTTGGTTTAATGTTTAGTCTGTTCACACCTAATTAATAATTTGTGATTTACATCCTTGATTTTGTATTTGTTTTCTATAGGTCTCAGGTTTTCTGTCCTTTTGTTCCTCCTTTACTGCCTTCTTTTGTGTTACACAAATATTCTTTAGTGTAAAATTTTAATTTTCTCTGGATATTAAAGTTTTAAAGCATATTTATAATAGCAGCTTTGTACTCTTTATCTGCTAAATTTAACATACAGGCCCACTGACAGTCCATTTCTATTATCTGCAGTTTTATCATTATGGATGTTTTGTTTCTTTGCATGTCTGACAAGTTTTTATTTACAACTGGACATTTTTTATAATGCATTTAGCAACTCAGTTTTGACTCGTCTGCTTTCTTTTTTCTTTTTTTTTTTTTATTAATTGGTCCGGTTTTCATCTATGAAATCTGGAATATGCCAGCCCTGCTGATAGCTCTCCTCTTTTTTAAAAAATTGTTTTAATGTTCTTGCATGGTTTCTGTTAAACTGACTGTGTCCCCCTAAAATTCATGTGTTGAAATCCTGTCCTCTCAATGTGATGGTATTAGGAGTTGGGGGTGGGTGAGGGATGGGAATAACCTGCTGTTTCAAGGCTAACGATAGCTGCTGAGCTGCCCTGATATCCTAGTTCTGTTGGATATGCCTTTCAATTTGTTGTTTGTCTTTATTGAACACCCAGCACCGTGGAATGATTAGTTTTGTTCAGTTTTACACTCCTTTTTCAGAATGACAGTTCTCTGATCTCTTCACAGCACCCTAGACAAAAATTGCTTTACCCCTTTTCCTGATTTTTTTTCCACTTATTTGAATGATTTGAACTATGTGAACGATGTATGATATAGGGTTTATTTGATTACTGACCATAGTTTAATATCCCTAAAGATTATTTTAAAATCCTATAATAAGATTTATGTGCATTTATCACAAGTCAGTAAATTCATTATATTATTTCACACTTACCATTCTGAGATTTAACTGATTGTGTAAATTACCATGAATGAACCTTGTAAGTATGTGCTTAATAAGCATGTTGGATTTAATGTGTTTTACATCATTACAGTCTATCTACTCATATGTTAATACTTGTGAATCAGATACAGAGTCTTGCTAAAGCTAAGAAACATGTATCTTTTATGATAAAAAATAAAAGTAGTGGGTAAATTGTTATACTTTATGGGATTGCAGAAATGAGCTGCAAATGGCTTAATTTGCCTGATCCTTACACGAACTACTTGCTCTTTCCCTTCATAGCCCTTCCCTACTTGTTTTTGTTCTGTGTAGGCAAGTTCTCTGGACCATGGGGGTGAGATGACATTCTTGACCGTGCAGCTCAGATGCTGTCTCCATAAATTCTTTTCTGACTTGCTGCAGCTAGAAGAAAGCTATGCTTTTCCAGATTTCCTGAGCATATTACATCATTTTCTTTTATCTTCTGCCTTGTAGTTACTGTCATTCATGTCTTTACTACTAGATTGTGTTAATCTTGCTTTCAAGGAATTAACACATTTCAGTTTTTGTATTTTTGACCAGCATACCACACGTCTTTCTGCCCATCTCTGAATACCTGTATCAGACCAGCTCATTTGTCTGTACTTGGTTCTTCACATATTGTCCGTTTCTGCTGGATTCTTGAACTTCAAGCATGAGACTATGCTAAATTAGGCTTTAGTTTGATTTGAGCATTATCATATGTATCATATTATCTCTTGTATTAGAAAATTTAGCTGAAGCTAAATTGGTACTTCACACAGGAAACTTTAAAAATTTGTGTGTTTAATATTTGAGCATGATTGAATTTTGCAGAAAGTTTAATTTTCTAATTGTGCTCATGAAAAGAATTCAATTATCTTGTTCTGGTGTGATCTTTAACATGAATATAATTTAAAATATGGTAGTGAGATTCTGTGATTTAATAACTAGAATGAGTTGAAAAAGGATTTGGTTTGTTAAAGCACTTTACATTCTTGTTCTTTGGAATATAAATCTTCCAAAATTTTGTGAGGGACCTCCAGGTTTTTCTAAGTAATTAGTGACCCCTAGTGTTAGTTAATAAAAATTAACATACCAGAATTTTAAGATCTACTTAGCATTTGTTTTTTTAAGTTTTTACGTCTTTTATGATCATTATAAAATAGGGATACGATCAGTACAGTAAATAATTGGATTGTGGTACTGACCTTTGTTTTGCCTTACTGTTTTCTAGCAGAACTGAGAATATACTTAAAATGAATGCTTCCTATGTTGTGTGCCTCAGAAATTGTGTATTTATCACCTGGCATATAGAAGATACATATAATCCTGAGGTTTATGTAAGCTTATCTATCTTGTTCCTTAAACTACCGTCTCTCATGCTGATGTATTAAATGCCTACTCTGTATCAGGCACTCCAAAAATGACCTGACATGTGTTGTTTCATTTAATAGAAAATGACTACCCTGAAATATAGGCAGAAACATTGCCATTTCTTACAATTCAGGCTTCCCAGGAAGCCAACTGGGCTGGAGATGAGTGTGCAACAGGTTAGTTGCAGTGCTGTGGGATCACACTTGTGGGAAGGCAGGAGGCTAGTAGGAGGGGGTAGAGGCTGAAGTTGAGTTATGGTGCACTCTTGAGGAGATTCCTGAGCCAGCTGGGGGGAGCTCTGCCAGAGAGGTGACCTTCAGAGCTGTCCCAGTTTGAAGTGAGAGAGCTCAACCCCAGTGATGGTCAGTCAGCAGGTACAGGCTGCCCTGGGAAGGGATGTGAGCTTGTGTGAGGCAGCCCTTGTCAGCTGAGGCGATCCCTGGAGTGACTAAAGGTAGTGGCTGCCTCCTGGGCACTCCCGGCATCTAGGGTACTAAGTCCTTTATTCCTCAGGGTGGGGCTGGACTGTGCAGCACAGCTTCAACCACAGCCCACCCTTTATTTTGTTCACATTTGCTTCTTCATGGGCTTCTGGGTGCAGCCCCTTCAAGTTCCAGTGCACCTCTCCCTCTAGGACAAACTTAGAGGAGGAAGGATAGTAGGACAGACTATAACCCCTGTTGCTGTAGTTGACCTTTGGGCCACCAATGAATCCTCATCTCCCCTCCTCTACTGTTCATTCTGTTTACACCCTCCTCTTGGCTAGCACATCCTGTCTTCATGGCTTATCCAGGGCTGTGACTCAGGCCCTCATCACTGGAGATCTGAGAAGGCCATGCTCTTTCTAAGCTTGGGGTTTTCACACTTGTTAATTTATTGTCAAATTGGATGAGGGAATACTAAGAGACACCTAAGTATACCATTTGCATGCCAGATATGCTCCTCCATGTCTCCCTTGTGTGTAGTCTTACTTTCTTCTGATCAAGTTTAGTCACCTCTGCTAAAAGGGTAACTCTTCTTGCCTCTCCTTTGATAGGAAGCTGAGTGTTCAGACACCCTTTCTCATCTCCTGGCTTATGGATCAGAGCAATATCCTTAGGTGTGGATTATGCTGCTCCAGAACCTGAAGAAGCTGGTCAGGAATTGTGCTTCCCTCTCTGTTTCTGGAAGTGCAAGATGGAATAATTTGTTCTTTACTTTGGAGACAATGTCCTGGCATAATCCAGATCACTGAACCTTTAAAAAGTTACTAACATGGTAACTTTTTTTTTTTTAACCTGAATTCTTCCTAAGATTTATTTTCTACTCCCTGAAGCATTACGTCTTACCAAGGCTTTCAACATTCTAGTCTCTGCTTACTCATCTGGTCTATTAACATGATGTCATTGGTAAAGTAGACCAGTGTGATGGTCTGCAGGATGGCCAAATGGCACTGTACTGTACTGTACTATACTGTAATGTAGTATACTGTAAATGTACACTTTGTCCACGAGAATACAAACTAGTTTTGATCTTTTTTCCTAATTGGAAAGAATTCCTCAACACATCAGATTAGTTGATGTGTTCCATGTCCTTAGGTAATATTAACTTGCCCTAGCAAACATAGCTTGTTTTGCAGAGTGGTGATCATAAGGGCTGTTTGAATTTCTGAAAGTCCATTGTCATCTTCCACATTCTGTCTGGTTTTTGCAGTGTTAGACCGGTGAATTAAATGGAAATATGATAGGGACCATCAGCTCTACACTCTGAGGTTATCTGTTTGTTTTTAAAGTAGACTCCATGGCCAGTGAGGAGCCCAGTGTAGGGCTTGAGCTCATGACCCTGAGATTAAGGCCTGAGCTGAGATCAGGATTCAGATATTTTAACTAACTGAGCCACCCAGGCATCCCTGCATTTTGAGGTTTTAAAAGATGACACTGATTTCTGCCATTCCAACCCATATGGGATATTAGTTTTGATTTTTTTCTTGGCCAGGGATGGGGGAGGGCAGTTTTGGCCCTTCCATTTGGCCCTTACCCTGTAGACCAAGGAAGCCACATGAAATTTTGCCAACGGCTAAGTGTGTCTATTCCAATTATGTATTCATGGACTGGGGGTGGGTGGTGGGTGACTACTGGATGTGATTGTGGACCCAGTGCATGCACTGTGAGCCAGACCTGGGCCAGGGTTTCATTATCTGGCTCTCATATATGCCCCCTTTCTAAGTGAGGAGCCAGATGACACTTTAGGTCTCTTGGCATCAGTGTCAACTTGAACCTTATACTTAACAATTCCTGAAATGTTTGGATACTCACCTTTTCCCAGTGTAGTTACTTGAGTAAATTGTCATTTGTCCTTTTGGAAATAGTCTAGGGAATTCATGGCTATGTACATTTGGTTTGGTGTTGCAAAATCTTTCCTTCCAGAATCTGGTCTCTCCTATTAAAGTTTTCAGTCTAAAATTGATTCAGGTGCAAAAACTGGACCAGGTGTCATGACTTTTTCAACAACTGTCTTCAGCTTTGGACCATTCATCACTGACTTTTTTGATGGTATGAATTGAGTTTTCACTTAGATGGTTCCTAGCAGGATAGACAAAACAGTGGCCCCCTATAAATGTCAAAATGCCAGAAATGCCATTGCAGAGAGTAGAAGGTTTTAAATGAACAGCTTGCTAGATTGGACATAGTAGATAAGATCATACTGGATGATTTTGTGCCTGGCAGGGCCTAGAGGATACATCATTTACCAAAGTGGAAAGAAGTGACTGGTAGAAAAGGCACCCAGCATCACCGAGAACCCCCTTTTTTTTTTAATTAACATATAATGTGCTATTTGCTTCAGGGACCGAGAACCTTACTGAGTATTATCCTCAAGTCTACAGCTGCTATTAGGAAATGACATTGCAGACCTGGTTCACTAATGGCAGTGGGATATGCTGGGAACATATGTCGTAGGAGCAGGAAACATTAGAGGCCTGGAGGTGGCACCTAAACATCAGAAGCCAGGTGGATGCAATTAGAGTGCTGAGCAGTGAGTTTAGAGGGACACGGTCAGAAGGACTGGCCTGTAGAGAGTTCTGGAAATGGCTAACAACATGGCATTCCTGAGGGCAAATTACATGGGCACATGGTAGCAGATACTACTTTTGTCATTTTAATATATATGTGTGTGTGTGTGTGTGTAGTTTTTTTTTCTCGTTTTTGCTGGATTGAAAAGCTACTGCATCATACAAATTCTTTAGTAGCTTCATACACATTTGTTAGGCTGACATCATTCCACAGCTACTGGGTGCTCAGTTCTGTTTCTTCTTTTTTCTGTCCCATTGCTCTCCCTCTCTTCACTTTTTCCTCTTAGGTCAATAGAGATTAGCCAAATACGGTCTTCAAGTTTATTGATCTTTCCTGACCAGTGCCCTGATGTCCACTGATACAATTGAAGGCATTCCTTATTTCTGTTACTGTGATTTTTATTTCTAGTATTTTCCTTTGTGTATGTAGTCCACCTTTTCCACTAGACCTTTTGATGTAATAATCATAGTTATTTTAAGTTTCTCATTTGATCATTTCAACGTCTTGGTCATTTGTGTCATTCTGTTGATCACTTTGTCTCCTGATAGCGGATCATTCTGTTTGTGTGTGTGTGTATGTGTGTGTCTGATTTTTTTTTTATGGAATGTTAAAGAGTGTGTATAAGCTAATAGAGACAGAGGTAAATAGTATTGGGTCTAGAAATGGGCCCACCTATTAGTGTGGGAGGTTGATTCAGTCTAGAGTAGATCTAAGCTTGGGTTTTGTTGTTGCCATGGTTACCTTCAATGCACCACTGGCTTCAAATTTCTATTTTGAAATTCAGTATTGCCTTTGCGTAAGTTGCAGGCTGATTTTTCTGAAGGTTTTTTGTTTATTTTTGTTTTTGATGTTCCTTTTGATGTTCACCCTAAGCTTTTGGCCTTCCTAGTATGCCCTGTGCCTCAGAGAGTGTTTCTCTACATGCTGTTGCTTCTTCCCCATTAATGGACTACTCTTGCTTGTTCTCAGCACTTGCTAGTCTTGGGGTAGGAGGAGGGGACAGAGTGAGTTGCATTGTCCTGGTCCAGCCTGCTTAAGGGACGGGGGTTTCTTAGATAGTGTTTCATCAGTGATCCTGCTTCTCCTGTAACAGTAGACCTTCATTGGCATGGATCCTTGATTCTTTCCTGTCCCTCTCCTTGGTTGAAAGGATCTTCACTGTGCCCTCTGGATGAAAGATTTGCTGCCCTTCTCACAGCAGTGTTATTCTTATTAACATAAGGCAGAAAGGCTTGCTTGGGGTTTTATGCCTTTTCTGCAGCAGTGGCAGGTGCCTTACTCTGGACCTGTACCACTGAGGTTAAGGCTTTCTCCGGTCACCTGTGTGAACCTCCATCTTACTTTCCACGTTTTTGTTTGTTTGTTTTTTGTTTTTAAAGCACTAGGAGGAGTCTACAGGAGGGTGTGAGTTTCCCTTACATGTGTGCTTCGCAGAGGTTCTATGTTCTCACGCCAGTGTTTCCACCTGTAGCAATTTATTAAAAATTTCAGCTGAATTCTGTTATCTGCTTGTTTGGCAGTCCCTGTCTTCTTGCTATACCTACCATAGGTGAGCCAGTGCTTATTTTGGGGCAGTTTCCTTAGATTTTACTGGAGGCATATCTCAAAGATACTGGGGGCTTGTTTCCAGGCAACTTCAATAAAGCAAGTATCACAAAAAAGTTAAGTCACATGAATTTTTTGGTATCCTAGTGCATATAAAATTTACATTTACACTGTAGTCAATTAAGTGTGCAATAGCATTATATCTAACAAAACAATGTATATACTTTAATTAAAAATACTTTATTGCTAAAAAATGCTAACTATCACCTGGTCTTTTAGTGAGTCATAATCTTTTTGCTGGTGGTGGTTCTTATGTCCATGCTGATGGTGGTTGCTGAAGGTTGGGATGGCTGTGGCAGTTTCTTAAAATACAACAGAATGAATTTTCCCACACAGATGAAGTCTTCCTTTCACGAACCATTTCTCTGTAGGATGTGATGCTGTTTGGTTATGTTTTACCCACAGTAGAATTTCTTTCAAAATTAGAGCCAGTCTTCTCAAAGGCTGCCATCATCAACTATCATCAACTAAGTTTATGGGCTATTCTAAACCTTTTGTTCTTATTTCAACAATCTTTACAGCATCTTCCCCAGGAGTAGGTTCCATCTCAAGAAATCACTCTTTGCTCTTCCATAAGAGGCAACTCTTCATCTCTGAATATTCTACCATGAACTTGCAGTCTTGCACCCACATCTTCAGGCTCCACTTCTAATGCTGCTTCTCTTGCTGTTTCCAGCACATCCATAGTGACTTCCTCCACGTAAGTCTGGAGCCCCTCAGAGTCACCCATGAGGGTTGGAATGAACTTCTTCCAAACTTAAATTACAGTTGTTAGTATTGTGGCTTCTTCTTCTGAATCACAGATGTTCTTAGTGGCATCAGAATGGTGAATCCTTTCCAGGTTTTCAACTTAACTCTGCTCACATCCACCAAAGGAATCACTGTAGCAGCTATGGCCTTGTGAGATGTATTTTTAAGTCCCAAGACTTGAAAGTTGAAATTCTTCCTTGATCCCTGGGCTGAATGGATGTTGTATTAGCAGGCATGAAAGCAACCTCAATTTCATTGTACATCGTCATCAAACCTCTTGGGCAACCAGGTGCCTTGTCAATGAGCAGTAATATTTTGAAAGGAATCTTTTTTTTTTTTTTCCCTGAGCCGTGGATCTCAACCGTGGGTTTAAAATATTTAGTCAACTGCTTGTAAACAAACCTGGTGTCATCTAGGCTTTGGTGTTCCATTTGTAGAGCACAGGTAGAGCAGATTTAGCACAATTCTTCAGGGCCCTATGATTGTTAGAATGGTCAATGAACATTGGCTTCACTTAAAGTCCCCAGCTGCAGTAGTCCCTAACACGAGAGGCAGCCTGTCCTTTGAAGCTTTGAAGCCGGGCATTAACTTCTCTTTCTAGCTGTGAAAGTCTAGATAGCATCTTCTTCCAAAATAAGACCATTTCGTCTAGATTAGAAATCCGTTGTTCAGTGTAACCACCCTCATTAATCTTAGCTGGAGCTTTTGGGTCACTTGCAGCTTCTCTATCAGCACGTGCTGCTTCACCTTGCACTGTGATGCCGTGGAGGTGGCTTCTTGTCTTAAACCTCACCATTCACCATCCACCAGCTTCAGACTTCTCTCCTGCAGCCTCCTCACCTGTCTCAGCCTTCCCAGAACTGAAGGGAGTTTGGATTAGGCTTTGGTTTAAGGGAATCAAGGCGTTGGTTTGGTCTTCCATCCAGATCAGTCAAACTTTCTCCATCCCAGCAATAAGGCTTTTACTTTCTTATCATTGTGTGTTCATTGGAGTAACACTTTTAATTTCTTTCAGGAACTTCCCTTGTTCTCACAACTTTGAGAGAGTTTGGCCCAAGAGCATAGCCTGTCTCAGCTGTGGACCTGCCTTCCTCACTAAATTTAATCATTTCTAACTTTTGATTTAAAGTGAGAGAAGTGTGACTCTTCCTCTCGCTTGAATGAACATTTGGAGGTCGTTGTAGAGTTACTAATTGGCATAAATACAGTATTGTGTCTCTGGGATTAGGGAGGCCCCTGGAGAGAAAGATGGGGAATGGCTGGTCACTGGAGCAGTCAGAGCACACACAACATTTATTGAGAAGTTTGCTGTCTTCTGTGGGCATGGTTCATGCTGCCCCCAAACTGATCACAGATCATTATAGCAAATAAAAAAATAATGAAAATGTGGGCGCCTGGGTGGCTCAGTGGGTTAAGCCGCTGCCTTCGGCTCAGGTCATGATCTCAGGGTCCTGGGATCGAGTCCCGCATCGGGCTCTCTGCTCGGCAGGGAGCCTGCTTTCTCCTCTCTCTCTCTCTGCCTGCCTCTCTGCCTACTTGTAATCTCTCTCTGTCAAATAAATAAATAAAATCTTTAAAAAAAATAATGAAAATGTTTGAAATAAGGTGAGAATAAGTAAAATGTAACATAAATATAAGCTAATGCTATTTGGAAAAATGGTTCTGATGGACTTGTTGGATGCAGGATTGCCATGAACCTTCAATTTGTATTAAAAAAAAAAAAAAAAAAAAAAAAAAAAAAAGATCTGCAAAGCCCAGTAAAATGTGGTAATGTGGTATGCCTGTAGTTGGTTGCTATGCCATCTCAGTTTTGTGGGTTCAGTCAAAGTAATCATTTTATAGATTATCTGTTTTTAACTTTTTTTTTTTTTTTAATTATAAGGGTGTGATAGCCTTTCCAGCTTTCTAAATCCACATGGAATGTGCAAGTCCCAGTTAATTTATGAAACAGGCTTTTCTTGTGGCAACTTCAGAGACTGGGGTACCTAAGTGTTCAGTTACGTTGATTAACTGCTACTCATATGTAGCAGTTAATGTTTAGCACATCTTAACAATCTTTAAGGGGCACCTGGGTGGATCAGGTAGTTGAGCATCTGACTCTTGGTTTTGGCTCAGGTCATGATCTCCTGGTGGTGGGATTGAGCCCTGCTCAGTGCAGCTCAGCCATGGAGTCTGCTTGAGATTCTCTCCCTCTCTGCACCCCCACTTGTGCTCATGTGCTCATGCTCTCTCTCTCTCAAATCTTTTTTAAAAGGCCAAAAAAAAAAAATCTTTAAGACTTTACTTTGTGAATTGCTTCTTAAAAAAAAAAAATCTGCATGAGGCTCTGCATTTCTATTCAGTTTTACTTTTTGGAATTCCAGGTGACCAGTTAAAAGACCTTCGTGATTGATTCTCTAATTCTTTTATCTTTTTTTCACCTATGTTCCCTCTTAGGTATTTGAACTTGACCTCCCCATTTTTGGAAAGATCTCTTCAAATCCTCCTTCTAGTGTTTCTATTGAATATTTAATTTGCTGTTAATTTTTAAGAGTCCTTTATTTTTCTATGAATGTTCCTTTTTGAAGCCTTCATTTCTTGCTTAACAAGGCAATATATTTTTCCGAGGATCTTATAGTTCTTTTTAAGGTTTTCTTTGTTTTTGTCTCAAGTTTTTTTCCTTCTGTCTTGATCTTTGTCCTCTGTGCCGATCAGATCTCAAATCTCGGATTGTAATTGGCTATCAATTCATGTCTAAGAATTGTAGAGGTTCAGCAAGCATGAGTAGGACTTGCTAACTTGTGGACTTCATTGTAGGGTGAATTTTGTTGAATTTGTGGTGTGTTTTTGTACCTTTTTCATGATGTTTTTTATATAAGTGTATGTATATAGCACTTATTTACCTCTGTGCCTCAGATTTTCTGTCTTTAAAAAGAGGTGTTATAATAGTACCTACCATTTAGGATCTTTGTGAAAATTTAAATGAGTTAATAAAAGTAAAACTTTTGGAACTGTGGTACATAGTAAATGTTAATTAAATATTGGGTATTATGTCTTTAATTTGTTTAGAAATAATTGTTTTTAAAACATCAAATCTAGGGGCACCTGCGTGGCTCAGTGGGTTAAGCCTCTGCCTTTGGCTCAGGTCATGATCTCAGGGTCCTGGGATCAAGCCCCGCATCGGGCTCTCTGCACAGCGGGGAGCCTGCTTCCCGCCCCCCTGCCTGTTTCTCTGCCTACTTGTGATCTCTGTCTGTTGAATAAATAAAGAAAAATCTTTAAAAAGAATTAAAAATAAAAAAAATCAAATCTAGCCTTAAATTTGCTTTAAGTTTATTATGATTTTAGGAAATCATGCATCATTTTTCAGATGTACTTCTATTGATATTTTTCAGTAAAAATTTGGATTTTGGATGCACCTGGGTGGCTCAGTCGGGTAAAATGGCTGTCTTTGGCTTAGGGTTATGATCTTGGGGCCCTTGGATGGAGCCCCACATCAGGTTCCCTGCTCAGAACCTGCTTCTCCCACTCCCTTTATCTGCTGCTCTGCCTACTTGTGCTATCTGTCAAATAAATGAATAAAATCTTCTTTAAAAATTTGGATTTGGGGGACTATTTTTTTATTTGCCTAAGTTTGGGAAATTGTGTTTCCACATGTATGAATATTTGATGATTAAAACTTAACCTTTTTTTTTTTTTTAAAGATTTTATTTATTTATTTGACAGAGAGAGATCACAAGTAGGCAGAGAGGCAGGCAGAGAGTGAGAGGGAAGCAGGCTCCCCGCTGAGCAGAGAGCCCGATGCGGGACTTGATCCCAGGACCCTGAGATCATGACCTGAGCCGAAGGCAGCGGCTTAACCCACTGAGCCACCCAGGTGCCCCAAAACTTAACCTTTTAAGTCACTAGTTTTTAAAAAGAAAATAGAACTTTTTTTTTTTTTTTTTAAATTGAGGTAGAATTGGGGCACCTAGCTGATTTAGTTGATGGAGCATTGTGACTCTTAATCTTGGGGTTGTGAATTTGAGTCCTATGTCGGCTAAAACAGGTATAATTTGTAATATTTAAAACAGGTATAATTTGTAATATTAGTTTCAGGTGTACAGCAGAAGTACTCAATATCCATATATATTGCAAAATGATCACAGTAAGTATAGTTAACATGTTATCATACAGTTAAATTTTTTTCTTTAAGAACTTTTAAGATCTTTTAGCAACTTTCACATATGCAGTATGGTATTAACTACCGTCACTATGCTGTACATTATATCCCCATGACTTACTTACTTCATAGCTGGAAGTTTGTACCTTCTCATCACCTCCACTCATTTCTCCCATCCCTTACCCCCTGCATTGGGCAACCATCAGTCTTTCTATCTTTGAGTTTGGTTTTTCTTTTTTAGATTCTTATAAGTAAAACCATATAGTATTTGTCTTTCACTGTGACTTACTTAGCATAATGCTCTTGTGGTCCATCCATGTTGCTGCAAATAGCAATATCCCCCCCACCTTTATATGGCTGAATAATATTCTATTGTATATATATACCTCAGTTTCTTTATCCATTCATCCACTGATGGACATTTAGGTTGTTTCCATATCTTGGCTTTTATAAATAATGCTTCAGTGAATGTAGGTGTGCTGATACCTTTTTGGGTTAGTATTTTGTTTTCTACAGATAAGTACTCAGAAGTGCAATTGCCTGATCATATGGTAGTTCTATTTTTAATTATTTGAAGAACGTCCATGCTGTTTTCTATAGCTTTACCCATTCACATTCCCACCAGCAGTATACACAAATTTCCTTTTTTCCCACATCCTCACCAACGCTTGTTATTTTGGTAATTGTCATTCTCAGAGGTGTGAGGTGATACCTCATTGTGGTTCTGATTTACATTCACTGATGATTAGTGATGTTAAACATCTTTTTGTTTATGTTGTTCATCTGAATGTCTTCTTTAGGAAAATGTCTATTTAGAGTCTCTGCTCATCTTTTTTTTTTTTTTTAATTTTTTTAAAAAGATCTCTATTTTAGAGTGCCAGCTCAAGTCAGGGGAGGGGCAGAGGGAGAGAATCTTATGCAAACTTATGCTGAGCTTCGAACCTGAAGCAGGGCTCAGTCCCACAACCCTGAAATCATAACCTGAGCTGAAACCAAGAGTTGGATGCCCAACTGACTGAGCCACCCAGGCACCCCTTCCTGCTTATCTTTTAATTGGATTGTTTTTCTCCTATTGAGTTCTTGGTAGGAGTTCTTTGTGTATTTTGGATTTTTTTAAAAAGAATTTTATTTATTTGAAAGAGTGCATGCGTGCATGTAAGCAGGAGTGGGGGGGCGTTGAGGGGGGAGGCAGAGGGAGAGAGAGAAGCAGACTCCCTGCTGAACAGGGAGCCCAAGGTAGAACTCGATCCCAGGACTCTGGGATCATGACCCGAGCCAAAGGCAGATGGTTAGCTGACTGAGCCACCCAGGGTCCCCAATATTTTGGATATTAACTCCTTATTGGCTACACAATTTGCAAATTTTTTTTTCCTTTAAGTAGGTTGCCTTTTTGTTTTGTTGATAGTTCCTTTTGCTGGGTTGAAGCATTTCAGTTTTGTTTTTTACTTTTTGTTTTTAATTTTTTGCTTTTGGGGTCAAATCTAAAAAATCATCACCATGACACATGTTAGGGAGATGACTGGCTTCTAGGAGTTTTAAGGCTTCTGGGTCTTAGGTTCAAAACTTTAATCCATTTAGAGTTAATTTTTGTGCATGGTGTCATATGGTGGTCCAATCTCATTCTTTTTCATGTGACTGTCAGCTGTCCAGTTTTCCCAGAACCATTTGAAGAGACTGTCCTTTAGCCATTGTATGTTCATGGCTCCTTTGTTGTAAATTTACCGTACATGCAATGCATATTTTTGATAGCTATATTGGAAGTTTTTTTAACACTTCTCCCTGCTTTCTCTAATACAGTGTATCAACATAGTGGAGGCCCCCTCCCCACTCCCAACCCCCCCAAAAATATTCTGGTATTTTCCTTAGAGCTGTATTAAAATTACAACTCATTGAATTAGTTTTCTTGAACTTCTCCTAAATCCTTAGAGTTCAATGAGCATAATATATAGAAAGTATTTCTTTTTTATGACTTTGAAATCTGAAGCCTGCATTAAGAGATTGCTTTACAAGAAATAAAATTTTCATGTAGAATTTGTTAAAAGTAGATTAATTGTTTTTTAGAGCGGGAGGGAATGGGAGGGGCAGAGGATATGAAGAAGGGGAGAGAGAGAGAGAGAAAATCCCAAGCAGGCTCCATGCCCAGTACAGAGCCTGATGCAAGACTTGACCTCACAACCCTGAGATCATGACCTGAGCTGAAATCAGGAGTTGGACGCTTAACCAACTGAGCTACCCAGGCTCTTCTGAAGTAGATTAATTTTATAGAGAAAGAAAGCTTTATTTTTTTTTTAAAGATTTTATTTATTTATTTGACAGAGAGAGATTACAAGTAGGCAGAGAGGCAGGCAGAGAGAGAGAGGAGGAAGCAGGATCCCTGCTGAGCAGAGAGCCCGACGCGGGACTCGATCCCAGGACCCTGAGATCATGACCTGAGCCGAAGGCAGTGGCTTAACCCACTGAGCCACCCAGGCGCCCAATGACCTGCATGCCAGTGATACTGGACTTGCATACATTACCAATTAGCTTGAGATTTCTAAAAGCATTTAACTGCTTAGAGTAAATAGGAATGATACAGTTTCTTTGTTGAATATCTACTTGATGAGATCGTTTGCTTCATTACAAACTAATCTTTAACCATTCTTTAGGTGGTATATCCTGTCAGTCTATATCACATCAGAAGATGATGTTCTAGATCTCAAATCAGATTTAAGAAAAAATCTAGGTCTGTTGGGGAAATTATTCTTTTTCCAACAGTCATCATAGGAATAACATTAAACGAATATATTATCTCCTGTTAATTTTAATCATTATAATAACTTATACCTTTATTTTAACCACATGAATCGATTTGGTAAAATAGATGATTTACTTAAGAAATCAGTTATAGAAGTTGTTTGTGTTAACTGTAGGTTGGCAATTATTTAGGCAATCATCAGTTATTATAGTTAGTTGAATTATAGTACAGTCAACCCTGAACAATACGGGTGAGGGTCACTGAGCCCCACACAGTTGAAAATTTACATGGAACTTTGGCTCCCCCAAAACTTAACTACTACTAGCCTACTGTTTACTGATAACATAAATAATTAACATGCGTTTTGTATATTACATGTATTATACACTCTGTCTTTACAACAAAGGAAGCTAGAGAGAAGACAGTGTTACTAAGAAAATCATAGGAGAAAATACATTTACAGTAATGTTTTTACTTAGAAAATGAGCATATAAGTGGACCTGCACTGCTCAAACCTGTGTTGTGCGAGGGTGGGCTATACTGAGCTTACTGTAGTTGGTTACTGTAGTCACCTACTGTATATATAACTGATGTACTTTAGATCACACATTCCTATGGTACTTGTTTCTATTATAGAAGCTTGATAGTAATTAGTAATTTGGAAAAGAGTTATAAAGTCCTAGTTTAATAATAGCTAAAAACAGTTTCTCTTTTTTTAGGAGTTGGTAATGCTGCTTTTAGAATATAATGCAGATGCTACTGTTGTTAATGGGAGTGGACAGACAGCAAAAGAAGTCACTTATGACAAAGAAATCAGAAACATGCTTGAAGGTAAATATTACTGATCTTAACATAAACAACACTTACTTTAATGATAGGCAAGGTCCAGAAATAGCTTCTGGGATGCCAAAACAGACTACCTCGGCTTATACCCTAAAGATAATGTGGAGTCCTTGATTAGACACAAAAGTATTTTGAGTTTCCTCACAGCCTTAAAACTTAAACAGATTTTTAAAACTTGCCATAATGTTGTATGATCAAAGCTTCAACAAAATTAAAAGTAGAAAATGCGAGAAATGAGCAGTTTGGCTGGTGGGCTGCAGAAGCATCATAATGGAGTGCAGGACAGAGAAGATGTGAGAGATACAACTGTTGGAAGCTGTTTGATGTTGGGGAAGACCATTCTGGCCGGCTCCGTTATCTTGACGCCTGCACTGACGTACAGCAGCCCGTAGTAATTTCTTGATGGATCAGTGTCATTTTTAGAAACATCAAATATTGTGTTAAAAAAAATATAAGTCTGCAGTAACTCAGAGCAGTTTCTCTAAGGTAGAATTAAACAAGCTTATTTTGATGCTTACACTGGGAAACTCTCATAGGTTAGGCTATCCTCTGAATGGCCACAGCTTTGCTGTAATTAATTTTGGTAGTATTTCTGTGCTAGAGAAGAGAAGATCTCTTACTTTCTACTTTATAATAGAAAAGACATAGCCTATGTTTCTTTGCTTTGCAATTCAGAGAAAGGTAAGATAATTTTGTATCTAAAGGGCATTTATTTCTTAATTATTAATATTTTTAAATATGTAAAAACCCGTATCTTTTTACTTCTTTCCAGTTGTACTTGAAAACTAAAATATTCTCTTGTTTTCCTGTTAAAATGATGTCTGCTTGTCAGACATCCTCAGGTCACTTTCTTAACTCACTCTTGGCTTTAAAATAAAACCCTTTTGGGGTGCCTGGGTGGCTCATTGGGTTAAAGCTTCTGCCTTCAGCTCAGGTCATGATCCCAGGGTCCTGGGATTGAGCCCCGCATCGGGCTCTCTGCTCAGTGGGGAGCCTGCTTCCCTTCCTCTCTCTCTGCCTGCCTCTGCCTACTTGTGATCTCTGTCTGTCAAATAAATAAGTAAAATCTTAAAAAAAAAAAAACCCTTTTATTTAAAATGAATAAGCATATCAACATAAAACATCTTCTGTAAGGCTCTGTATTCTATGATTTTTGGGAGATTGCACATATTAGATGTGATCTCTGTCCTTTACTATATTGTGATCTAAGTGGGGGGATGAGGTCCTGTTCCTGACCAATTCTGTCATTTTATTGTTTTTTAAAGTAATATCTGTGCTCAACATGGGGCTCAAACTCACCATCCTGAGAAGAATTGCATGCTCTGCTGACTGAGCCAGCCTGGTGCCCTTGTCCTGTTGTTTTAATTGTGACAGGATGACAACCTGAAACTGAGGTTCTCCTGACAGAGTGGAATGTTAATTTAGCTTGACAAGTTGACATATAGTGAGGCTGATCATAAAGACATGTTCTACTGACTCCCTAAAACCCAAATCCACAAAGGACAAGGGTTTAGTTGACTTACAGACATTATGATTTGTCAGCTAATAAGGTGCTAGCCTGGGAAATGGAAGTAGAAACTTGATTGATTCCACTCTGATGAAATCACCTTAGCTAGATATAATTTGTGCATAGCACCTTAAGTGGGTCAGAGTTCAGGGAGTGCATCTAATAGCCCTCTAAGACTATAGGTAGAATAGAAACCACAAGGTGGGGTAATGCATTAGAAACAGGAAATGTCCTAACAAAATCACACTCCAGTATCTGAAGAACTGTTACATTGTAATCTTATCTGTGGCAGAACAGAGCAAGGTTGGCCCATTTGATGGAGTGCCAGGAGTTGATCTTTAGGTCCTATGTATTGTAATAATGGCTTGGGTTGCATTTCAAGGTGTAGTGAGTTCGTGTGATTGGAGTTGCTGGAACAAGGGTAGATGACTACTTGTCAGGCACTAGAGAGGAATACCTTTTCTATATACCATTTGTCTTTCATTTTATTTTGAGAAATTTCTAACCTGCAGGAGAGTTTCAAACATAGTACCATGAACACTTACAAGTCCTTCACTTAAACTCACCAGTCATTAACATTTTGCCACATTTGGCTTATCCTTTTATATATTATTTAATGTTATTTATTTACTTTTAATTTTTTGCAGAACTGTTTGGGAATAATTTATAGACAGTAATACTTTAGCTCTAAGTATTTCAGTAGGTATCTCTTAAGAACAAAGATATCTTACATAATCACAATATAGTGATCAATTTCAGAAAATTTAACATTTTTAAAAAATTTAACATTTTTATAATAGTATAGTTTATATGCAGGTTTTTGTCAACTGGCCAAATAATGTCCTTTGTAGAAGTTTTCCCCCGATCCAGAATCTAATCCAGAATCTCTCATTGTGTTGTCACATTACTTTAGTCTCCTTTATCTGGAATAATTCCTTAGCCTTGCCCTTATAATCTTGACTTTTTAAAAAAAAAAAAAAATTATTTATATATTTGACAGAGATCACAAGTAGGCAGGGAGTCAGGCAGACAGAGAGGGGGAAGCAGGCTCCCCGCCGAGCAGAGAACCCAATGCGGGGCTCGATCCCAGGACTCTGGGATCATGACCTGAGCTGAAGGCAGAGGCTTTAATGCAATGAGCCACCCAGGCGCCCAAGTCTCGACCTTTTTGAAGAGGAAGATAATTGTAGAATTATTTTAGAATGTCTTTTTTTTTTCTTTTCATGTAATTAGATTCAGGATATGCATTTTTGCCAGGAATGTTGAGGTAGTATCCTTTACCAGTGCATCACATTAGGAGGATATGTGATATCATTTTGTTCTGTTAATGGTAGTGTTATCTCTGATCACTCAGATAACATTGTCCATGTACTTCTTCCCTTTTGTAAGTAGTAATCTGTGGTAAGAAAAACGTAAATTTCCTGTTTCCCAATAATCTTTTTTTTTTTTTTTACTAAATCTTTTTTTTTTTAAGATTTTATTTTTTTATTTGGCAGACAGAGATCACAGTTAGGTAGAGAGAGGAAAGGAAGCAGGCTCCCTGCTGAGCAGAGAGCCCGATGTGGGGCTCAATCCCAGGACCCCGGGATCATGACCTGAGCCGAAGGTAGAGGCTTAACCCCCTGAGCCACCCAGGCGCCCCACCAAATAATCTCTTAATCAGTGATTTTTAGCATTAATAATTCTTGCCTTGAACCATTTATTACTATGGAGATTGCAAAATGGTGATTTTTCTTTTGTCAGTGAAGTACATTTACCAGGTTCTTTCTGTATTTCAAATGTATTACTCTATCACTTACCCTGTATGTAAATGCATCTGTATATAAGTGTGTTGTTAGGATGGAGTTACACTTCATGATCTCAGCATCCTTATTAACTATGGATGCAGATTCCAAAGAAAAACAGTTTATTGTCATATTAAAATTAAAATTTATAGGACAAATAACACTTTGAGTGGAATATTTCCTTTAAAAACACATAGGTATAAAATAAATGAATACAAGTATATATTATTAATGTACAGCTCATTGTTTTCACACACAGAACACATCAATGTAAATAGCACATGAAGAAACAGAATGTTACCTGCACTCTAGAAGCCTCATTTCCCCAACTGGAATTTTTCCTTTTCATTGACTGGGTCAATAATCTTCCAGTGTCCTTAATGAGCACAGAACAAGGACATATGCAAGGTTTTCAACTCCAAATCCCCATTTTCCTTCAGTTATGGACCTATGCACTGTAGAAAGAAATTTTAGGGTTCCTTTCACCTCCTTTACCTAAAGTCTAGAACCAACATGATTAAGCACTTATTTGATTATTCAGCAAATATTTATTGGCCAAATATGCATTGAGCCAGACACGGGCGTAAATGCCTAGGATACACAGAAGAGTAAGAACAGTACCTGACTGCAGGAGTCACTGAGGGGATAAATTATAGCTCTTGAGTAGGGCATGAAATAGTAGAGGCAAGTACAGCAGGGATGAGGATGTGGCTTTTCTCAGAGCTCACAGTCTAATAGAGCACCAGTAAGAGGAAACATTCAAGAGTGTAAATTCCAGCAAAAGCAGAAGCCATGGACAGACTATGCAGAGGCTTGCGTGTCTTCCTCTGAGATGGGGAGAGAGTCTGGGTGTGGAAGTAAATAAGTGAGACTAGAAGATAATGGTACGATAAGAATATTAGTCATTTCTTTAAACTAGTTCCAGCTATTGCTGTATTCAAGATAGTATTCATAGTATTTCCCCAGTCTCTTGGCTCCCCAGCCTCCTTTTTTGTCTATGACCTGACTTAGTCCAGGAAGACCTGAGAAACCTTTTGCACAGGATTTTGTGCACATGTTTGAAATGAGATTCCTGAGCCTTTCTGTGAAATTGCCTCTTTTTTTATAAGCCAGAACAGAATTAAAATCTAGCATAAAGAGGCCTTATTGCATATTCCAGTCTCTGAAATCAGATTGCCTAATGCTCTTTTTCCCTGCAAGTGTGATTTAAGAAGCAGGTTTAAGAGTAGTAATAAGCACATGGTCTCTGGAACCAGCCTGCACAAGTTCAAACCCCAGCTCCTCTATTTCCAGCAGTGTGACCTTGGCTGAATTCCTTAACTACTTAGTGCCTCAGTTTCTTCATCTAGACAATCAGGATAATAGTAACACCTACTTCATAGCATAGCTATGAGGATTTAATGAATTAATGTATTTTTCCAAATTAATTTTGAAGTATAGTTGACCTACAATGTTATATTAATTTCAGGTGTATAACATAGTGATTTGACAATTTTATACATTACATAGTGCTCACCATGATAAGTATAGTTATCTGTCACCATGTAAAGTTATTACAATAATGACTTCATTCTGTATGCTATATTTTTTCATCTCTGTGACTTATTTTATAACTGGAAATTATTTTTAAAGTGCTTTAAATAGCAGTTGGCAGAGAGTAAATTCTATAAAATTTGTTAGAAATCTTGTATTTAAAAAATCTTATTTGGAAGTATATAAGTATATATAAATCTACCTATTTATATGGTTTGTACGTCTTCCTACCAGTGCTATTTCTTATTGTTACTTTTCACAGATTCTAAGGTTCTGGAAGGTATGAATGCTACTCCCAATTTATCTACCTTTCCAAGGCAGATATGTAATAGTATTTCAGCATGCAAAAGTAAGTCATAATTATTTGTGATGGGTATTGCAGTAAGATACTTAACGACCTCTGAATTGAAAACACAAGTTCATCTGAACCTGAAGGAAGTTGAACTCTGTTATCTGAAATGTAAGGCAATGAGAATAACAATAAAGTCTTTAACTACATTTGAATTATAATTAAAAACATTGCGACTTTTTCCCCATGAGATCCCTTTACTCTTGCATCTTTGTAATGATTTGCTATGGGAATCTAACTAGAAGTCGAGTAACATATACTTTCCTTTGCAGCTGTAGAAAGGACTCAACAAAGAAAGCTTGAAGAAGAACTTCTGGCAGCAGCGAGAGAAGGCAGAACAGCAGAACTCATAGCTCTGGTAAAACAGCAATAATAACGTGTATTCTTTACCCTTCAGGAAAATTTTAACTTAATGTTAACTTCATAATTTAGTCAAATTATGGGACCAAACTACTGGAGATTATAATAATAGCACAAAAATACATAATCTAAAAACTCTTGGCATAATTATCGTTTAAGCAGGATATATTGTAATGATTATATTTTTCTCTGAATTTACTTACATCCCCACCCCCTACTGAAAACCTGATGGATTAAGAAACTGACTCTTCAAGGCAAATACGGATAATTGTTTTTCCAGAGTAAGCCAATTTAAAATTGAAAGAATATCATAAGATCCAAAAAAGGAACAAGTTTCTCTAATTTTGATAAGCAATAATTTCTGGAAGGTATGCTACACTTTTAGAAAGTAACATACAAAGAAGGGACAATATTTGTGAATATTTATATCATGTTAGAACAGACTGAAAACTTTACCCTTTTTTTTTTTTTTTTCCTTTTGGAGACCTACTTTCCAGTTTCCATTTCCCACATAGTCTCATTAAATGTGAAACCAAATTTGTTCTAAATTCAAGACTGAAGCATTTCCATTTACTTTAAAGTTATTTCAGCTCATGTGAAAAGGCCTCTTTGGTTTCCAAGTGAAGTGCCTCAAACATTTTTTTTTTTTTTAAAGCTTTCTGAAATGAAGACTATATAAAGAGTTTTTAAAGCAGTCAGTTGGGAACAACAAATTCCGTAGAACTTTTAACATTTACACATTTAACATTTATGATTTTAACTCTTCTGAATGACTGCCTATGGGAGACTGGTTTGTATTTTTGCTGTCCCCAGTGTGAATCAAGACTTGTGAAACAAGACTGGTAGAAGGGAGCAAATCTTAGTGAAATCTTAATGTCCAGGCGTAGGTGGGGTGGTATTGGTGTAGTGCTTGGTGTCTGTGGTCATGGGAATGTGGTGACTGAGATTTCTTGGCAAACATGGGGAGTGACATGGATTTGCTGGTTCAGTGAGCAAGCAGCCCCTGATTTTTTAGCTTCCTAGAGCTCTGGTGTTCATCAGCTTCTATAGTTTGAGGGTCCCCCTGAATGCACAGTTACACCTTAATGTGTTTTTATGGGAGAAAGTCCATCTTTGATAATGTAATTCTGCATTGCATTTTTTTTTTTCATTCCTTAGCTCAACAGGCCCAATCCTCCTGATGTTAATTGTTCGGATCAGTTAGGAAATACACCCTTGCATTGTGCAGCTTACCGGGCTCATAAGCAGTGTGCCTTAAAGCTTCTGAAAAGTGGAGCAGACCCAAATCTGAAGAACAAAAATGGTAAGCATGTCAGTAAAAGCCATTGTTGGTCATTTGGAAGCTATAAAAATAAGTCAGTGCCATATAAAATTGCTTTGTTTTAATATCCAGCCTTTGTTAAACTATATGGCCCCTACTTAATTTTGAACTCAAGGCATTCACACAAACGAAAGAAATGAACTTAACTAATTTCCTTCCTAGTTTAAGAGTTAACTGTTTAATAATACCTATTCCATAGGAGGCAGTAATGATTAAAATAGATTTTCCCCCCTCTCGAGGGAAAGAGAATATAGTTGATTCTCATTATTTAAGATTGTTATGTTCTGCCAAGTTGTTGTGAACAGAGAATTAATACTGAGCCATTGCTCATGGTGCGGGGGTACAGAGTTAGGTTCTTGAAAGCCTCTGGTCGCAACATTTTTATACTGATTAATACATAACTTTATTTTGTGTGTATTTCTGTTTTTAAAACAGCTTATTTAATATATGTTGTTAATTCAGGAACATAGAGCTTATGACAACAGCACTATCACTCATGCCTGAGCAGAGCTCATCTAATACCATGTCTAATACATATTCTTGTCTAATACATAATACATATAACTCGTCTAATACACATTCTCCATGCAGCACATCATAGCTCTCTTGCTTTTAGGAACATTAGCTAACAATTCAGTGCCGTGTTTGGTGGCCAGTTTCAACAGTGAAACCACCAACAAAAAGCACAAATATTGAAAATGTGGCGATACTAGGTAGACTGTGATAGGGACATTTGTTTACTGCATGAGAGCTGAAACAAGAAAGCAGAATGCCACCTTCTTCCACCTCAACTAGGGACATGAGGACACTCAAATTTTTCACCACTCGGGACTTGCCTGTGAATGACAAGGAAATTGCGTGAATATTGATTTTGGGATACAAATTTTAGCAATAGATGCATCTACAAGTATGGAATGTATAGGTAGTGAGTTTCAATTCTACATGCATGACAGTATCAGAGATGAGCTCATATAATCATAAGAGAAGCTACAAAAGGTGTCTTGTATATTCAAAGAGGGAACATTGCATTAGGGGCATTCACTTTTAAGGATGCTTCCCTCTGCCTCCCATCAAACCTGGATTAGGATTTGACTTGGCAGTGGTCCACCAGGGCCCTCTATTCACCTCCATCATTGCCAAAATTCTACTCCATGGTAATTGTTGACTTACGTAGCCACATCCCATGAGACTGGATTCCTAAAGGCAGAGCTAATACCTTATTGTCTGGTTTACCTGGGATCTAGAGTAATGTATAGCACATGACACCTTCTAAATGTTGCATGTTTGTTGAAGGCTTAAGTAATTAGAAATGACTTCATGAAGGAGTAGGTATTTAATATAGACTGAAGTCCTTGTAGGATTTTTTTTTTTTTTTAACCCACTGAGCCACCTAGGCGCTTAGGATTTTTTTTTTTTAAAGCCTTCTCTATATACCTGTATCTCTAACAGAAGATCCCACTCATATTTTTTTCTTCTTAAACATAAACAGAATATCATTAAATTTTGGCAAGGGTATTCTAAACAGAAAGAAGATTATGACAAAGGCATGAAGGTAAAAAATTCATTTTTAGGTGGCATCTCATTTTGGTACATCGACACATTTTACCCCTTAATTTGGAAGTTCAGGCAGGGGACCAGGATAAAGAAATAGGTGAGCAGTGGAGAGATGAGTTACTTTGAAAAGATTAATGTGGTTATCTACTAATGTGTAGTATCGAGGATTGGTTGTGGCAGAATCAGGACTATAGGTAGGGATCAGTAGGACCTTTTGAAGTGGTCTTAGGTGAGAGGTAATTAGGGCCTGAACTTTTATTGTCCTCAATGGGAGTAGAAAGGAATAAGAAAATTAATGATAAAATTTTCTGCTTTCCTCTCTTCCTTTGTCCTTTTTGCTATAGACTGGCACTAACCAACAGATACATAATGAGAGCCACTTATATAATTTTAAGTTTTCTAGCAGGCGCATTTAAAAAGTAAAAAGCCAATGAAATTAATTTTAATGACCTATTTTATTTAAAACAGCATATCCAAAACCCATTTCAATATGTAATCAGTTAAAAAGAGTGAGATTTTACATCTCCTTTTTGATACTAAGTTTTTGAAATCTGGTGTATATTTTGCACCTAACAGCACATCTCAGTTTGAATTAGCCACATTTCATTAGCTCCATGTGATTAATGTCCACTCTATTGAACATAAACAGCTCTAGACATACCCGACAGAGTCTTGGGTTGACCGTGCTGTCCCTACCCTGCGCATGCACTTCTCCATGCCTGAAATGCCCCTTTCATGCTCATCTGTGTTAAACCCTAGTCTTACTTTAAGAATTAGCTCAATTCGTCTTCCCCAGAAAGGCTTTCCCTGGATCTCTAGGATAGATACTGGTTTTCCCTGGAATCAAAGAAGAGAAACCAGGGGATAGAGAAGAGGAAACAATCAGGAGATGTGAGGAAAATATTCGTTCCATGGAAGCCAAAGGAAGCGCTAAAATGTGGAGAAAAGGGGTCGGTCGGGTGTACTTGTTGTCATCCACAACTTAGACTGAAGAAGAGAAACATTTAGACAAGGCTGTGGAATTCAGTGACTAGGTGCCCAGAGGTCCTTTCTGAAAGAGTAGTATCACTGGGTAGTTGAGCAACAGCTAGGTTAAGGGTTAAAGATTGACTAGGCAATGAGGAAGCTAAGGTAGCCCTGCTCATCCACTTCTTTGCAATATTTGAGAACAGAAGGAATGGTTGCATGGCCAAGAGGAAGATTTTTAAGCATGTTTTTAAAGTTAAGGAAGATTAACACAATAGAAAAAGAGCTTGATGATTTAATTGTGACAGTTAGAAAATGTAACTTTAAAAAATGCAATGCTTTGGTAACAGCATAAAGAGAAACATGTTCCAATTGAAGGACATAAAAGACCTAAAAATGGAGAAGCCTGAGATGTTTTTGGAGGGGAAGAAACTCAACATCAAAAAGCTAACAGTTCTCTCCAAATTAATTCAAAGCAATCCCAGCCAGAATCCTCAAAGAGCTTTCATAAGACTTGACTACCTGACTCTCATTTCTATAGAAAAGTCCAGGGCAGTGAATTTTAAAATGGAAGAGAAGTGGGGGTGGGGGTAGGGGGGGTCGTCCTTCTGGATAAAAACACTAATTCTGAACCTATTGGAAGTAAAACATTCATTTATTCCACAAATACTTATTGAGGGTTTATGTGCTAGATACTATTCCAGGGACTAGGGAGCTAGAGCAGTGAAAAAACAAATCAAAACAATATAAAAACCCCTGTTTTCAGGGAACTTACATTCTAATAGGAGAGAGCCATTAAAAAGCGAACATTATGTCAGATGAGATCGGTGCCTAGGAAAAGGGAAAAAGGCAGGGCAGGGGGAATTGGGAGTGTGTTGGTTGTATAGAGGGTTGCTGCTTTGTGGAAGGTGGCAGGAAAAGCTCTGTGAGAATGATAATTAAGACTTGAAGCAGTGTCAGTATGTGGGCAGTGAGGGTGGTCCTAGGCAGCAGACGTGGGGAGTGTATGTGATGTGTGTCACGAAAAGCAAGGAGACCAGTTTGTCCAGAGGAGAGTGGTTGAAGGAGGTGGTTAGAGAGGCAGTGGGGACTGGATGCTGAAAGGCTTGTGGGTTATTTTGAGAATCATGGCTCTTACTCTTTGTGAGCTGGGACTGTGTGGGCCCTCCCACATTTTAGAATGCAGCAGTGATGTGACCAGACTTAGGTTCTAAAAAATGGTCACTGATTATTATGAGAATAAATCCTAGGAAGACAAGGAGGAAAAAGGGAGGCTTTTAGGCTACTAGAATAATCAGGTGAGAGGATATTGGCTTGGATCAGGATAGTGGTCATATAAATGTTGTAAGCAGGTGTGTGTGTGTGTGTGTGTGTGTGTGTGTGTGTGTAAAAATAACGAAGGCAGAGTGGTCAAGATTTTCTGATGGCTTGGATATGTGAGGTATGAGAAAAAGACATGAATTAGGGTGACTTTACAGTCTTTCAGTCAAGGACCTGGAAAAAGGGAATTTCTAGTTACGGAGTAGGGTAAAAGACTGCAGGGAAGTGGAGGCTAGCAGTGGCTGAGAATTAGGAGTTTGGTTTTTAAGGTGTTTAAAATTTGAAATACTGTTTTACAATCCAAGTGAGATGTCAGAAATAGAAGTTTGTGCTTAGGTGAGATCTCTGGATGGAGATATAAATTTGGGAATTGTCCACATATGGAGTTAGTAATGGGATGGATAAGATCATTTAGTGAGATCTTGGTATTAGTTCAGGGTAGATGAAGATGAACAGACCAGATAGTTTGGGAATGAAAACCTGTGCATATAGGAACTTGGTAGATGACAAAGATGGCATGAAACGTGGCTGAGGGAAGAACTGAGTAAATTAATGCTGGGACAGTTAGCTATCCATGTAGATACACATGTGAGATATGTAGATATGTAGGGTGTGTGTGTGTATGTATATATATACACACATATGTGTGTGTGTATGTATGTGTGTGTATGTATATGTATATGTATATGAATGATTATGGAGGCTGAGAACGTCCACAGTATGCTGTCTGCAAGCTGGAGAACCAAGAAAGCTGATGGTGTAATTCAGTCTGAAGACCAGAGACCAGGAAGGCCAGCAGTGCAAGTCCTCGAGTCCAAAGGCTGGAGAATCAGGAACTCCTATGTCAGAGGGCAGAAAGAGAAGGGTGTCTCAGCTCATGAAATGACAGAATTCATTCTTCCTCTTCTTCTAGGCCCTCAACAGATTGGATGATGCCCACTCACAGTGGTGAAGGCAGACCTTTTTTCATTCCGTTCACTGGCTCAAAAGTTAATCTCATCCAGAAACCCCCTCACAGAAACACCCAAAAATAATGTTTTATCAGCTTTTGGGGCATCATTGTAGCCTGTTTAAATTGACACACACCATCACATAACCTAATTTCAAGACTCTGTAATATGGTATAAAGATAGATATATAGACTTATAGAGCAGGAGCGAGTCTAGACAACAACATGTATATAGGGAGAATTGATTTTTGATGAAGGTGTCAAGGCAATCAGTGGGGAAAGGATTATTCATTTTTTTGAATGTTGAGTTTTGTAAGTGCTTTATACATTTTGGATGCTGACCCTTTATCAGATATGGCGTTTGCGAATACCTTCCTTTCTGTAGGTTTAGTTTTGTTGATTGTTTCCTTCACTGTGCACCTTTTTATTTTGGTGTAGTCCCACTAGTTTATTTTGCTTTTGTTTCCATTGCCTCAGGACACATAATTAGAAGGAAGTTGCTATGGCTGATGTCAAAGAAGTTACTGCCTGTGCTGTCTTCTAGAATTTTTATGGTTTCAGGTCTCACTTTTTTTTTTTTTTAAGATTTTGTTTATTTATTTGGTAGAGAGAGATCACAAGTAGGCAGAGAGGCAGGCAGAGAGAGGTGAGGGGAGCAGGCTCCCTGCTGAGCAGAGAGCCTGACGCAGGGCTCGATCTCAGGACCCTGAGATCATGACCTGAGCTGAAGGCAGAGGCTTAACCCACTGAGCCATCCAAGTGCCCCTCAGGTCTCACATTTAAGTCCTTAATCCATTTTGAATTTATTTTTGCGTATGGCATAGGTAAGTGGTCCCTTTTCATTCTTTTGCATGTTGCTGTCCAGTTTTCCCAGTACCATTTGTTGAAGAGACATTCTTTTTCTCATTGTATATCCTTTCCTGCTTTGTGGAAGATTAATTGGCCATATAATTATGCGTTCATTTCTGGGTTTTCTATTCTGTTCTATTGGTACGTGTCTGGTTTTGTGCCAGTACCATACTGTTTTGATTAATACGTCTTTGTAACTTGAAGTCCAGAACTGTGCCTTCAGCTTTTTATTTTTCCATATTGCTTTGGCTATTCAGGGTTTTTTGTGGGTCCATACAAATTTTAAGACTGTTTGTTCCAGTTCTGTGAAAAATGTTGTTCGTATTTTGACAGAGAATGCATTAAATGTGTAGATTTCTTTGGGTAATATAGACATTTTTAGCAACATTCTTCCAATCCATGAGCATGGAATGTCTGTTTCTTAGTGTCATCTTCAGTTTCTTTCATCAGTGTTACGTAACTTTCAGAGTACAGGTCTTTCACCTCTTTCACTAGGTTTATTCCTAGATACCTTACTGCTTTTGGTGCAATTGTAAATGGAAGTGATTCCTTGATTTCTCTTTCTACTGCTTCATTATTGGTGTATAGAAATGTGACAGATACCTGTATGTTGATTTTATACCCTACAAATTTACTGCATTTGTTTATCAGTTTTAGCAGTTTTTTTTTAGTAGTCTTTAAGGTTTTCTACATGTAGTATCATGTCCTCAGCAAATAGTGAAACGTTTGACTTCCTTCACAATTTGGATGCCATTTATTTGTTTTTGTTGTCTGGTTGCTGTGGCTGGGGATTCCAGGACTATCTAAGTAAGTGCTGAGAGTGGAAATCCCTGTCTTGTTTCTTACCATCAAGAAAAGCTCTCAGCATTTCCCCATTTAGGATATTAGCTGTGTGTTTTTCATATATAGCCTTTCTTATGTTGAGGTATGTTCGCTCTAAACGTACTTTGTTGAGGATTTTTATCACGAATGGATGTTGTATTTTGTTAAATCCATGAATGGATTTGTATTATAAATGTGATATATCATGTTGCTTTTGCAAATATTGAACTGCCCTTGCAATCCAGGAGTAAATTAATTTGATCATGGTGAATGATTTTTTTTAATGTACGATTTTTTTTTGCTATTATTTTAATGAGCATTTTATTTAAAGATTTTATTTATTTATTTGACAGAAATCACAAGTAGGCAGAGAGGCAGGCAGAGAGAGAGGGAGGAAGCAGGCTCCCCACTGAGCAGAGAGCCTGATGCGGGGCTCGATCCCAGGATCCTGGGATCATGACCCGAGCCCAAGGCCTCTGCCTTTAACCCACTGAATCACCCAGGCGCCCCTTTAATGAGCATTTGTATATCTGTGTTCATCAGGGATATTGGCCCTAGGTTCTCTTTTTTAGTGATGTTTTTTGGGGTTGTGGTATCAGGTTAACACTGGTCTCATAGAATGAATTTGGAAAACTCCCTTCCTTTTCTGTGTTTTAGAATAACTTGAAAAGAATAGATAGTAACTTTTCTTTAAAGGTTTGGTAGAATTCTCCTGTAAAGCCATCTGGTCCTGAACTTTTTTGTTTTGGGGGAGATTTTTGATAACTGATTCAATTTCTTTGCTGGTTACCAGTCTGATCAAGTTTTCTATTTCTTACTGTTTCAGTTTTGGTAGTTTGATATGTTTTTAAGAATTTATCCATTTCTTCTCACTTGTCTAATTTGTTGGCATATAGTTTTTCATAATCTTATAATTGTATTTCTGTGTTGATGTTTATTGTTTCTCTTCTCTCATTTGTAATTTTATTCATTTTTATTCTTTTTTCTTTTTGATAAGTCTGGCTAGAGGTTTATCTATTTTATTTTTTTTGAAGAGCCAGCTTTTTTTTGTTTTGATATATATATATATATATATATATATATATATATATACACACACACATATATTTTAGTTTCTATATTATTTATTTTTGCTCTAGTCTTTATTATTTCCTTCTTTCTGCTGGTTTTAGGCTTTGTTGTTCTTTTTCTAGCTCCTTTAGGTGTAAGGCTAGTTGTGTGATTTATTACTTCTTGAGGTAGACCAGTATTGCTATATACCTCCCTTTTAGTACCACTTTTGCCATATCCCAAAGGTTTTGGACTATTGTATTTTCATTTTTATATGTTTCCATGTATTTTTTATTTCTTCTTTGATTTCCTGGTTGACCCATTCCTTATTTAGTAGCATGTTGTTTAACCTTTATGTATTTGTGGTCTTTCCAGAGACTTTTTTTGAAGGGTAAACTTGTAAATGTAAAAGAAGGTGGGTACAGGTACCTGGAAAGGACTTTCCTAGCAGGCTGTATGAACTACAGAGCAATGGGAACACTATGTTACATAATTTAAATTCTATCTACTAATTACTAGTTAAGAACTAAAGTTATTTTCCTAACTGGGAATTAAGCAAAGGAATCTTGAAAGTGCTATAAAAGAGTCAGAAACCTAAAATTTATGTTAACAGTATGATTCCTAGTGTCTTTACCAACTTCCCAAAGATTTGAATAGTTTTTCTAGGTGGTATTTATAATGGTTCTTCCTTCAAAATTTGGATTCCAAAAGCATTCCAATGTAAAAAGAATTAATTGTCCCACGTGAATATCAGTCTAAACTAAAGAAATGTCCCTATAAACTTCAAAAATTTGATTGTTGGTGTTTAAATATACTTTTGCTCTATAGTTTATATTAGTAATTAAAGTTGAACATACTTGTTAAAGTGTTCTTTATAAAAGTCAAGATGGCACATTCTGAGGAAATGCTTTTTTTTTTTTTTTTTTTTTAAAGATTTTATTTATTAATTTGACAGAGAGAAATCACAAGTAGATGGAGAGGCAGCCAGAGAGAGAGGGAAGCAGGCTCTCCGCTGAGCAGAGAGCCCGATGCGGGACTTGATCCCAGGACCCTGAGATCATGACCTGAGCCGAAGGCAGCGGCTTAACCCACTGAGCCACCCAGGCGCCCAGGAAATGCTTTTTTAAGTCATAATGTCTGCATTATAGAAAAAAACAAATTATTAAAATATAATCTCTGTTTCTTTGGCATATTGTATAACTTTCTCATTTTCACACCTATTTTAGGACATTTTTTTTTTAATTGCAAAACTAATCTTTATGTTCAAAATGGGAAAATGAAGGCACCCACAAAGCGGAATCAGCTATGAGCCAAATATCCATAAAGACTTAGCTTTTAGTTGTTAGTTATTATTCTCTGGTAGACCAAACTTTTTTTTAAAAGTTTAAAATAATGGGGGTGCCTGGATGGCTCAGCCAGTGGGCATCCGACTCTTGATCTCAGCTTAGGTCTGATCTGAGGATCATGAGTTCAAGCCCTGCAGTGGGCTCCACACTGGGTATGAAGCCTACTTAAAATCTAGTTTAAAAAAAAAAAAGTTGTTTTCTGTTGTTGTTGTTTTTGTTTTGGGTTTTTTTGTTTTTTGTTTTTTTAGTTTAAACTCAAGAGTATGGGCAAAAGGAAGGTCATACATTATTAATGTCAGAATACATAGGTTTCTTATGGTATTACAAAGCAGGCATCAGAAAGGATGGAATCAGGAACCAGGAGGTGTTAGGAATCAAGAAGGCTGCCACTCATTCATTGTATGTGTATCCTTCTCTCACTGCTTGGTCTCTCATTTCTGTCTCAGCAGATCAGTTTTCCAGTATACGTGCTAGTAGATGACTGCCTGAACTTCATTCAGTAGACCAGGATCTCCTAACCTCAGTTTTTAATTTCAGTGGGAGATAATCCAGTGGCACTCACTGTGTTCAGGGCCTGCCTCTAATACAGTCAGAGGGAGCTCTGGGGCAGGGCCTTATGATGCAAACATGGCTGCTATGTCTCCCCCAGGGGGTGTGGAAAGAGCAGTGCTCAGACAATAGTGAAAGAGTAAGGTTGGCAAATGCCTCAGAAAGTGTCTACTCCTTCTGTTTTATGGCTTGTAAATAGAGTTGACATATTAAACTCCTCATTTTTATCAAGTATCAACAATTTTTCCATATTGTCTCCAGAAGCCTGGTCTTCCTGGCTCACCATCTGGATAGTATTTCACATGGATATAATTTACCACCAAAAACTCCAATGATATGGACAATGGTTATCTGTTTTTCTAAGACTAAATTTTCCCAGTCTTTTCTTTCTTTTATTAAAAGTGTTTTAGATTTTTATTCAAATTTGTTGATCCTCTTCTTTGACTTCTAGACTTAAATTGAGATTTGGTAAATATTTATTTTCTCCTAGATTGTCTATAATCGTATTCATTCATTAAGCAAATGCTGAGCCTCTACTGTGTGCCAAGAACCACTGTAGGTTCTGGGGATCCAACAGTGAACAAAACCAGACAGCCCCCACACTCTCAGAGCTTATGTCCTAGTGGGAGGAGATAGACCAAATGTAAATACACAAAAATGTCAGGCAGCGAGGTGCAGAAAAATAAAACAGGTTGAAAAGGGATAGAGGGTGATGACATGGGGGGTGGGGCTGTTAGTTTGGAAAGCCTGTAAGGGAAGGCCTCTATGAGCAGCACAGAGCTGAGTTAAGGAGTGAGGCCTGAGGATATCTGGCAGAAGAGCATTGAAAACGACAGGCAAGCAGGTGTAAAAGCTCTGGGATGGGGGAGCACTTGGCATATTTAAGAAAGAAAGCTGTCAGGTTGCCCAGGGGAGGGAAAGTTGGGGGAGAGAGGTAAAGTCAGGAAAATAGCCAGAGGCCCAGCCCTGTTTACAGGGTTTTGAGTAAGCAATGCTATGTGGAAGAGTGTGTTAGGATGTGAGACTTTCAAATTGCTAATCACTAATCTTTATACCCTTCATTGAGCAATCTTTCCTTTTCCGTTGTTCATGCCTTTCTCCTACCTTTTAAGATTTTAAGCTCTTTTGTTTTCTCTTCTCTTTCATTGCTTCATCTGTCTCTTCTTTTGCAAGTATCTCATTTTTAATGATTGTTTTTGTAATGTGTAAAGATCTGATAAGGTTTCTCTTACCCTTCTTTTTTTGAAGATTGTCTTTGACATTCTTACCTGTTTATTCTCCCAGATGACATTTAAAAATAATTTCTTTTAGGTTCTTAGTAAACATACCACTGATATGTTATTGAAATTACATTCTGTATAAATTCCTTTGAGGAATGTTGACATTTTTATTTAGTGTTCTCATTAAAGGACAAATTTATATCATGTAAAAATTTAAATATTGGATCATTCCTGGTTTTTATTTTGTTGTGTTTGATAAAAGATGTACAATTTTGAATTGATTGGTTATGGTGCTCATTTGGGTAAGGAGTCTTTTTCATTCAGCTCAAAAAGCATTTTATTTAATTCTTACTTGTACCAGGCACTTTAGGCATTGAATCTAGAAATGAAGGCTCAGTACTGGAATTTCAGCTAGTTGGCAGGGGTTCCGAATTTATTTTTGGTGTTAGGGCAGAATTCTGTGAAAGAAATCACATTGTCCTCCTCTTCTTTGCCTAAAGGGATAATTTCTCAAAAGTGCCCTGTAGATAGAATAAAAATAACACTTGGCAGACCTCTTTATTAGACCTCTTCCTATATGCTAGATAGAAAACCTAAAATGGCTATTATAAATTTTTTCCCCACTAAAGAAGTAATATATAATTAGTCCAAGTTTTGCCCATCAGCAGTTCTATTAAATCTACCTTGAAAATCTGAAATCCTTAAACTTCTCTCTGTATTTTCTGCAGTCTCCAGTTTTTTCTATGACTACCTTTGTAGTCCATACCACTATTATCTTTTTCCTAGACTTTTGATATTGCTTTGTAACTATTTCTCTGCTTTTCTCTTGCCCACATTTACAAGGTATTTTCCACCCCGTAGCCATGGTGATCTTTTAAAAAATGTTTTTATTATAGAATTTATCAAAGCTTAAAAAATAGAATAGGATAATTAATTGATGGACTCCTCTCTCTCCAGGTATTCTCAAAACTGACCACTCTGTTACTATGTTGTGTATAAATGTTTTAGTATAGGGGCGTCTGGCTGGCTCAGTCCGTTGAGCATGTGACTCTTGATCCTCAGGGTTGTGAGTTCAAGCTCTCGTTGGGTGCAAAGATGACTTAAAAATAAAATCTTTAAAAAATGTATTTCAGTATATTAATAAAAGGGGTCCTTTAGAAAATATAACCATGTGATGGTTGCATAGCTCTGAATATACCGAAAACCACTGAATTAACTGTACACTTTAAGTGGGTGAATTATATGGTATGTGAATTATCTCAACCGAGCTGTTAAAAAACATTGATACAATAACTTTATCCTGTTAGTAAAAGTTTTACAAAATCATCAAGTAGCCAGAGTTCACATTTCCCCTGTTATCCTTCTTCTTCTTCTTTTTTAAGATTTTATTTATTATTTATTTGACAGAGGGAGAGAGATCACAAGAAGGCAGAGAGGCAGGCAGAGAGAGAGGGGAAAGCAAGCTCCCCGCTGAGCAGAGAGCCCGATGCAGAGCTCAATCCCAGGACCCTGAGACCATGACCTGAGCTGAAGGCAGAGGCTTTACCCACTGGCCCCTGAGGGCCACCGAGGCGCCCCTCCTATTACCCTTCTTAATATACTACTTTTTAACACATTGACAGTTTTAAACAGAAGTCAGAGCCTGTTACTCTTTTTCCTAAAGCTCTTCAGTGCCTCTTCATCATACTTAAAATAACCTAAACCCCTCTGCTGACTCACAACGGTGTGACCTACGAAGCCTTGACACGATGCGGCTTCTGAGGTCTATCTCTCTTGTCCAGTAAATTGTTTTCAGTGTTCTGTCTGTTGGAATGCCCTTCCCCTATATTTTCTCAAGACCAAATCCTTCCTTTCAGTTTAAACACCTTTTCCTCAGAAAGGCCTGCCCTGATCAGTTGCCCAGTCTCCAGTCTAAAGTGGTGTCCTAGTCATTCTCTATCATATCATTCACTTAGGATTGGCATAGCATAATATATTATCTAACATGTAATTTTTAAAAAAGATTTATTTTAAAGAGCTGGATGGGAGGTGGGGAGGGAGAGAGAAAATCTCAAACAGACTTCCCACCGAGCACAGAGTCTGATGTAGGGCTTGATCCCAGGACACTGAGATCATGACTTGGGCCGAAATTAAGAGCGAGATGCTTAAATGATTGAGCCACCCAGGTGCCCTTTTGCCATGTAATTTTTATTAATGTACTCTTTTTCTCTTTTTCTATGCCTACCCTGCCCCTCTCCATTTTTTCTGTCCTGTTCACTGCTGAATCCCCAATGCCTAAAATATTAATTGGTGCATAGTAGATCCTTGTTAGGAGAAATTCCTACAAAAGACTGCCTAACACCACAGCCAGTGTTTGGTATTTATAAAAAGATTATTTGATTAGCCATCAAAAAGAATGAAATCTTTGCCATTTGCAACATCATGAATGGAACTAGAGTGTATTATACTGAGTGAAATAAGTCAGACAAATATGATATCCTCAGGTGGTATTTAAGAAACAACACAGATGAATATAGGGGAAAGGAAAGGAAGGAAAAATAAAAGATAAAAACAGAGAAGGAGACAAACTATAAGAGACTCTTAACTATAGAGAACGAACAGGGTTGCCGGAGGGGACGTAGGTGGAGGAGTGGGCTACCTGGGTGATGGGCATTAAGGAGGGCACTTGTGATGAGCCCTGGGTGTTTGTATGTAAGTGATGAATCACTAACTTCTACTCCTAAGACCAATACTACATTATATGTTAACTAACTTGAATTTAATTTATTTTTTTAAAAAAAAAGCTTGTTTGATAGAATATGTTACCTTTCTTAAACCAGTTAGCTACATTAATTTGAAAGTACCATTTTCTACTTCCAGGTTCGGAGATGACTATATTTATTTATTTATTTATTTAAACTAGCTTGCTTCATACAGTGGCCTGCTCACTTCAAAACTCAAAATAGTAACTTTAACAAATTCTGTTTTTTTGTTGTTTGGCAAAACATAGAAGGTTGGCATGTATGATATTGCAGAACGTTTCATAATGCCTTACTGGTTTCATTCTCCATTATCACTTTTTGCTTTTGTCCTCAGTTGTGGACCATCATGCTCTTAGCTTGTGAGCTTTCTCTGCTACTTGTTTTCTGGTGAAGCAGCTTAAGAGTGGCTGTGGTAGACCAAATAATGGCCCCCTTAAAGATTAGTTAAGTGATTAGTTAAGATCTTGAGATAGATCTGACCTATCCAGGAGGGCCCAGTGTACTCACAATTGTCCTTATGAAGTGGAGGGATCTCAGAACATTGAGAAAACCTAAGGATGTCAGCAGCGGTTGGAGTGATGTACTTTGAAGATGGGGGGACCACATATTAACGAATGTGGAATTTATTAAAGCTTAAAAAATCTAATAGTATAATTAATTGATGGACTCCTCTCTCTCCAGGTATTCTCAAAACTGGCCACTCTCCTATTACTATGTTATGTATAAATGTTTCAGTAAGGGACGCCTGGCTGGAATGGCCAAATGGCCTCCAGAAACTAGATAGGGGCAAGGAAATAGATTGTCCCCTAGCCTCCAGAAAGGGTGAATCCTGTCTACACCTTGATTTTTGGCCCCAGCAAAACGGATTTTGGACCTCTGAGCTCCAAACTATGAAATAATTCATTCTTACTGTTTGAAGTCACTGAGTTTGTGGTACTTTGGTGTAGCAGCCATGGGAAACTAATACAATGATTTTAAAGTAAGAAGGCTTGAAGGATCATAGAACCTGTACAGAGTGCTCTGAGGTTACTTTTGCTTGCTGGCTTAATGGTTAGCTACCAAAATGAGGGCCAGAAAGAGTTGAAATGGCAGCTTCAGGTGGGTAACTTGGCAGAAGAAGAAAAAGGTGTGGCCATTGGAATAATTAAAGAATTTTATATGCTATAATAGCATGTTTTGTATACAATTAATTTCTTGGTTTCTTTCTTTTCTTGTATTTTATACAGATCAGAAACCCCTTGACCTTGCTCAGGGTGCTGAAATGAAACACATTCTTATCAGTAATAAGGTATGTAGTAATGAACTACTTGCATATGATCCTTTTTAGAAAAGATTTTGAATTCTTGAAATATGTGGATGACATTTTTTAATGAAAACGTATTCTTAATAGGTTGTCTACAAAGTGTTGAAACGATATGAAGGCCCTCTCTGGAAGGTAGGCTGGGATTATTTTATTTATAAAACCAGAAAGAATTCTCAGGGGTCCATTTTTGTAAAATAATAATAATAATAATAATAATAATAATAAATTTAAAGGGTGCCTGGGTGGCTCAGCTAGTTGGGCATATGCCTTCAACTTGGATCATGGTCTCAGGTTCCTGAGATCAAGTCCTGCATCAGGCTCCGTGCTCACTCCGTTTCCCTCTGCCTGCTGCTTCCCAGGCTTGTGCTCTTGTGCTCTCAAATAAAATTTTTTTAAAAATTTAAAAATTATTTCTGATACAATCTGTCTTGGATCTGACAACATTGACCATTTTCTGTAGCACTGGGCTTCGTTAGGCTTCCACTTATTGTAGCAATTGCTGTCCTTTGTGTTGATGGTCTGACACTTCTAGGTTATAAGCTTATACAGAACAGAGTGGGAGAACAAATTCTTTTCCTTAATCATGGAATTACAATGTTTTTGTTATAAATATTGAACTAGGGAAGACTTAATAGGAATTTAATACTTGAATTGTCACAGAGCACACATATAAAATCTGGTTCTAAGAATATCTTTGCATTTTGGAATTCAGTTATGTTCTAGAATTAACTATTTTAGAGCATGCATTTTTTTTGCACTTGCAAGTGCTGCCTCTATATATTTATGCTCAAGTATGTCTATATGATATAAAATCAGAATACTCTTTATTCAGCATTTCATCCCAGACTTTGTCTTTGAAGTCCACAACTGAAAATCTTCCTATAAATATTCCTGAACAATATTGTTAGAACCATAAAGAGTGTTCATTGTTGATCTTATTAGTATGGCATTTCTTCTATTCCTGTCCCTCTGTTGTGTTACGTTTTCATTAATGCACTGACTACCTTAGTTCATATTTGATACTTTTTAAAATTAAAAAAAATTTTTTTAAAGATTTTGTTTATTTGTAAGAGCACAAGCAGGGGGAAGTAACAGGCAGAGGGAGGAGCGGCAGGCTCCCCGCTGAGCCAGGAGCCCAGGGCAGGGCTTGATCCCAGGACCCTGAGATCATGATATGAGCCAAAGGCAGGCGCTTAACCAACTGAGCCACCCAGGCACCCCGATCGGTTTTTTTCTTTAATTTTTTTTGAGAGAGAGAGTGTGTGTGTGAGTGTGGGGAGGAGCAGAGGGAGGAGGACAAGCAGACTCCCCACTGAGCAAAGAGCCCGATGTGGGACTCCATCCCAGGACCCTGACATCATGACCTGAGCCAAATGCAGACTCTTAACCAACTGAGCCACCCAGATGCCCCCATGTTTGATCATTTTTTAAATGTTCATTTTAGTACTGTCTAGATGAAAGGCTACGATAGAACTGTCATAACTTAATTTTTATCAGTTAGGTATTTGAATCTGGATGAGTCACTTCAGAAAATCATTGCCAATTTTTCCCTTAGAGTTCAAGATTTTTTGGCTGGAGATTATTCTGGGTAGTGTTAGAATATGGAGTCCTTTCATGGTATAGGAAACAGTAAGTATTATCTTGATACTTATTAAATTTCATTATCTAAATTTTGAGAGATTAAAAGTTTTCACTTAACTCTTTTCCTTTTGTCTTGTTAATTTAAAATTTATTTTGAAGGCCTGATGCAGTCCGTAATATTTATCGCCAGGGATGCAAGCATCTAACTCAAGCAGTATGCACGGTAGGATGACACATGCATCTATTGCTCAAACCATGAAGTCAGTTTTGCAAGTAAATGCCCAAAATTATTTTTATAAGCTGCCTTGTAAAATCTTGGGGGTAGCAGGCACTTGTATTTTTATTTGAGAACAAGAAAAATTGTGGAAGTTCTTGTTTTAAAAATATAATCAATTTTTATTTCCACATATTGTGGGATGGGAGATGAGTTACCTGAAAACACAAAGTGCCTTTAACATTTTGTTTTTGTATGTGTATGTATGTATATTCACACATACATGTGTATATAACTATGTGTGTATATCCTACATGTATGTGTGTATTTATATCTGGGTAAATTGGAATAACGGAAGTTTTTCTGGTGTTAAAAATTAAAGCCTGCCTCAAAATTGGGATTCTTGGGTTCTCTGTGTTCACTGTTTATATTTTTATCAACCAGGAGAAAAAAGGTGTTTCTCCTCTGTAGAGATTAGTCTAAGACTGGAGCCTAGACATACTTTCTTATTTCCTACTTCAGATCCTTTAGGGTGGTCAACACATCGTGGGAATCCATCTGCTCTTTAGAGCACAGCACCTGCCTTTCCCAGGGCGAACACCCCCCAGAAGACCAGGTGTTCCCCTTGGGGAGTCACAGACAGGGCCCATTCCCCAGGAGTGCAGCCGATTTACACAGCCGGCCCCTTCAGAGTCCTCCCACCCTGTGTTCCTTTCACATTGGGCCGGAGAGCCAGGGTCCTCCTCTCATCTCACCTGTGTCCTCTTGTTGTTTTCTCTTTCAGGGCAATCCTGGCCATTCTTTTCTGTCCCTGCTGTAGACCCATCTACTTAATACCAAGCTTTTTCCTCAGCTTGGCCCTTTATCTGGTTCTTGGCTGCCTTAGATCAAAAAACCAAGGAGGTGCTCTGCCCACGCTTTTAAAATTTCTTGCTCTTTCACTTCTGTGGGATTGGTCAGCCCTTGCTGTATTATGCCTCACCTTGTGTTATAACTTTTGTTTCTCCTGTACATGTGTGCTTAAAGCCGACTTTTATGAGTCATGTATAAACACAAGCTGCTGAGCGTCCCTTGTGTGGCTGCTTTAAAGCACTCTGTCTACTTTGTAGTTTCTTAAAGTAGAAACTGAGGATATTGATTTGAGGTCTTTTTTTCTGATAGTGTTTCAACTCTGTTTTTTTTTTTTTTTTTTTTTTTTTTTAAAGATTTTATTTATTTATTTGACAGAGAGAAATCACAAGTAGGCAGAGAGGCAGGTAGAGAGAGATAGAGAGGAGGAAGCAGGCTCCCTGCTGAGCAGAGAGCCCGATGCGGGACTCGATCCCAGGACCCTGAGATCATGACCTGAGCCGAAGGCAGCGGCTTAACCACTGAGCCACCCAGGCGCCCTCAACTCTGTTTCTTAATTTTTTTCATTGTACTTAAGTTCAGTGACCTTAAGTACATTTGTATTTTTTTTTGCAGCGTCAGCACCATTCATCTCCAGAACTCTGTTTTCCCAAACTAAAACTCCCTACTCTTCAGTCACTTGTTCCGTTTCTTTCTATTCCCAGGCCCCGGCAGCCACCATTCTACTTCCTGTGTCTATGAATTCGACCTTGTTAGGTACTCATATAAGTAAATACAGGCAATATGTGTCCTTCTGTGACTGGCTTATTTTCACTTATAACCTCAAGATTCATCCGTGTTACAGCATGTGTCAGAATTTCTTTCCTTTTTGAAAAAATTTAGTTGTGGTAAAACACAGAACATAAAATTCACTATTTTAACCATTTTTAAGGGTACAGTTCAGTAACTACTGTAGTTCAAGCTACTGAACTGAACTGTGTTTACTTTGTTGTGCAACACATCTCTGGAACTTTTTCTTACAAAACTGGAACTCTGTCCATTGAGCAACTAACTGCCTATTTCCCCTATCCCCAGTGCCTTGCAGTCATTGTTCTAACTTTTGGTTTCTTTGAGTTTGACTACTTCGATCCTCCTGCTAAGTGGAATCATACAGTTTTATGTCTTTCTATGACTGCCTTACTTCACTTAGTCTGATATCCTCAAGAATCATTTATGCTGTAATATGTGACTGGATTTCTTTTTTTTCCCCCAAAGGCTAAATAATATTCCATTGTTTGTATAGGCCACATTTATTTATGCATTCATCTGTCAGTGGGCATTTGAATTGCTTCCACCTCTTGGTGATTGTGAATAATGCTGCAGTGAACGTGGATGTGCAAATAATCTCTTCAAGATCCTGCTTTTGGATCTAGACCTAGAAGTGGAGTTGCTGAATGATCTGGTAGTTCTATTTTTAACTTTCTGAGGAATTTCCCTGCTGTTCTCCATAGCAGCTGGCCCATTTTATGTTCACACCGACAGTGTGCAAGGGTTCCAATTTCTTTCTCCACATCCTCATCAGCATTTCGTTCCCCTTTTTTTTTTAAATTGAGCATCCTAATGAGTTTGAGGTGGTATCTAATTGTAGTTTGACTTGGGTTTCTGTAATGAATGGATGTTGAGGATCTTCTTATGTGCTTCTTAGGCATCGTATATTGTCTTTGGAGAAATATCTGTTTAAGTCCTTTGCCCATTTTTTTTTTTTCCAAAGATTTTATTTATTTGACAGAGAGAGATCACAAGTAGGCAGAGAGGCAGGCAGAGAAAGAGGAAGGGAAGGAGGCCCCCCGCCGAGCAGAGAGCCCGACGCAGGACTCGATCCCAGGACCCTGAGATCATGACCCCAGCCGAAGGCAGCGGCTTAACCCACTGAGCCACCCAGGCGGGTTTGGTTTTTTTGTTAGTGTTGAGTTGTCGGAGTTCTTTGTATATTCTGGATATAAACCAGTATATGGCTTGCAAATATTTTCTCCCATTCTGTGGGTTGTCTTTACGCTCTGTTTGTTGACAGTGCTCTTTGATACATAGAAGTTTTTAATTTTGATAGTCGAATTTATCTATTTTTTCTTTTGTCACTTGTGTTTTTGTGTCATGTCCAAGAAACCCTTTCCAAGTCCACTGCTTTGAAGCTTTATCCCTATGTTTCCTTTATGAATTTTATAATTTCAGCTCTGACATGGAGGGATAGATTTCTCCTGAGGCCTCTTTCCTTGGGTTGCAGATAGCTGCCTTCTTGGCAGCTCTCCCGTGGCTTTACTTTGTGTGCAGGCAGGCATCCCTGGTTTCTCTTCCTCTTTTGAAGGATACCAGTCTTGCTGAATTAGGGCCCCACTCTTGTGACCTCATTTAATCTTAATTTCCTCTTTAAAGGCCCTATTTACAAATAGTCTCATTGAGGGTTGGGGTTTCCACATATGAATTTGTGGAGGACACAGTTCCGTCCATAATAATCACTATAGTCACTCCAGCTCTTATACAGGTACTGTTTGCATCGTATATCTTTTTCCATCCTTTTGCTTTCAGCCTATTTATGTGTCTCAATCTAAAATAAGTCTCTCTCGCCTTTTAAAAAAAATATATTTATTTGAGAGAGAGAGAGAATGAGAGGGAGAAGGTCTGAGGGAGAAACAGACCCCCTGCTGAGCAGGGAACCCGATATGGGACTCTATCCCAGGACTCCAGGATCATGGCCTAAGCTGAAGGCAGTCACTCAACCAACTGAGCCATGCAGGCATCCTAAAATAAGTCTCTTACTGAGAGCATACACTCGTATCTGGTATTTTTATCCAGTTTGACAATCTCTGCCTTGTGATAGGAATGTTTAATGAGGGATGCCTGGCTGGCTCAGTCAGTAGAGCATGTGACTTTTGATCGAGGGGTTGTGAGTTTGAGCTCCATGCTGTGTATAGGGATTACTTTAAAAGTAAAATCTTAGAGTGTTTAATGAATTTGTACTTAATGTTGTTATTAATATAGTTGGGTTTCTCTCTGCCATTTTGCTGTTTCTGTATTTGTTTTGTTTGTTTTTCATCTTCTACATAAGATACGTATGTCTCATATGCAATTTTCTTGTTTGTATTTTACTATATTTTAAAATTATTTCTTAATAGGTGCTGTGGGTATTATAATATGCATCTTAATCCATCAAAAACTACTACTTCATTCCATACTTACTGTGCTTTAATATAGTTCCACTTCCTACCCCTTCCTTTGTCTTTATTATTGTTATATATATCATGACTCTACATGTTTGAAAACTCAGTGATACAGTGTTATATCTATTGCTTTATACAATTTGCATGTTTCTTTTAAAATATTTTTATTGAGCTTTGCCCAGTGGCAGTATCATAGCCAATGAGGTTTATCTGTGGCACGGTTGTTGCTAATTAAAATGTTTTTATTGAACTATAATTCACTTCATATACAGTTCACCCACTTGAAATGATTCAATAATTTTTTTGTATGGTCAGACACTTTATTTTTTTTGGTGCATGTATGGGGCCATTTCCTTGCTCTGAGATAGCTCAGTTCTTTCCTTTATCCTCTGTCCTATTATTGTCATATATATTACACCTCAGTATGTTACAAGCTCATCCATACAATTTTACAGTTGTGTGAATTGCTTTAAATTATTTGAGAAAAGAGAAAGTCTATACTCTATTAGAATTATCTATGCAATTAGCTTCTGTTTCCCACCCCCCCTTGTTTGATGTCACTTTATTTTAGTCTAAAGAACTTTTTTTTACTCTTTTTTTTAAGGTATACGTAATGAATTGTCTGAGTCTTATTTTAATTTGGGAGTGTATTTTACCTCCATTTTAGAATAATAGTTTTATAAAAGAGAGAAATTTTTTTTCAGCACTTTGAATATGTCATCCCCTTACCTCTGTCCTTCGTTATTTTTAATGCAAAGTCAGCTGTTAATTTTACTATGCTTCCCCTGTGTTTGAGGAGTCCTTTTTCTCATTACTTTCAATATTTTCTGGGTTTTGGCTGTCAGTAGTTTGACTAAGATGTATCTAGGTATAGATCTCTCTGAATTTATCCTACTTGAGTTTATTGAACTTCTTGAATGTCAAATATTTTCATTGAACTTGGGAAATTTTCAACCATTATTTCTTTAAATATTTTTTCAGCTTTTTTTCTCTCCTTCTGTGACTTTGTCCATTGGTACATGTGATAATGTCTTGCATTTTTCCCCCTTCCATCTCAGATTATCTTTTTTTCTTTTTTGAAGACTTTATTTATTTGACAGAGAGAGAAGCAGCAAGAGAGGAAATACAAGCAGTGGGAGAGGAAGAGGGAGCAGCAGGCTTCCTGACCAGCTAAGAGCCCAATATGGGGCTTGATCCCAGGACTCTGGGATCATCACCTAAACGGAAGGCAGAAGCTTAACAGACTGAGCCACCCAGGTGTTCCCCCTCCCCGCTCCCAATCTCAGATTATCTTGAGTGAATTTTTCATTTCAGTTCTTGGAATTTTCAAATTTCCATTTGGTTCTTTTTCATAACTTGCATCTTTTTATTGATATTTTCTATTTTATGAGTTATTGTCATTATGCTTTCTTTTAATTCTTTATGATTTACTTTAGTTTTTGAACATTTTCGTGAGAGCTTTTTAAATGTCTGGCTCATTTGCCAGTTTGTTGCCTGGCCGAATATTTTTAGACCTCATGTTCTATGATTTTGGCCTCTCCTGATTCTTTGCTACCAAGATTGCTATTGTTTTAAGAAAGCCGTAGAATTGGATTTTTCAGAGCCCTACTCTAAAGTTAGCCCCAGTGTTTAAAGCCTGCCTCATAATGATACAGTTTGCCACAGAGAAAGGAGGAGGGGGAAATGGAGCGGACTGGGGCTTAAACAGCATCCATTGTTCTTACTGAGAGATTCAATAGATTTTTCTTGAATAAATGGCTTTTCAATATGTTGTATGTCTTCCATCAATTTTCAGTGTTGGGGAACGGTTGTTTTGATTGGAATTGCATTAATTATATAGATTTACTTGTGGAGGGTTATAACTTTAACGCCATCAAGACCTCTAAGCTATGAACATTATGTCTCTCCTTTATTGAAATCTTCTTTAATTTCCTTTTATAATGTCATATAATTTTTAGTTAAATTTGTCCTTATGTGTTTATTTTTTGAAGCTAGCATGATGGGCTTGAAATTCTCATTTTCTGTTTTTTGTTGCTATTATATATAAATTTGTTTTGAGTCCTGTGGCCTTACTAAATTCATTTAATAGTTTTGGTAGCTTTTTTGCAGATTCCTCAGCATCTCCTACATGCGCAATCATGTTGTCTGCAAAGAAACAGACAACATAGATATTTTTTTCATAGATGCCCATAATCTGCTTTAGGAAATTATTTTCATTACCTAATTTCCTGAGAGCCCTTATCATGAGAATCTGTTGAATTTTATTAAATGCTTTTTGCATATTGAAATGATCATAGGGTTTTACTCATTCTATTAATATGATTAATTACACTGATAGGTCGTAGGTTGTTAATAAACTAGTCATAATGCTGGGATAAATTTCAGTTGGTCATAATATATTATTTTATTTTATTTATTTATTTTTAAAAGATTTATTTAGTTAGTTATTTGTCAGAGAGAGAGAGAGCGCACGCACAAACAGGCAAAGTGCCAGGCAGAGGCAGAGAAGCAGGCTCCCCACTGAGCAAGGAGCCTGATGTGAGACTCGATCCCAGTACCCTGGGATCATGACCTGAGCCGAAGGCAACAGCTTAACCGACTGAGCCACTCAGGTGCCCATGATATATTATTATTTTAGTAAATTGTTAATATTTTGTAAGAGTTTTTGCTTCTATGTTCCTGATGGATATTGGTTTGTATTTCATGATATATGATATATTTTGTGTGGTTTTTGGAATCTGAGAAATACTGGTTTCCTGTAATGAATTAGAAAATATTTCTTTTCAGGTTTTTTTGGAAGTTTTTTATAAGATTAGGTTTATTTCTTTCCTAAATGCTGATATAATTCATGGGCCAAAAAGTTGGGGGTTTTTGTTGTTTTTTAAGGAAAGGATTGTAATTACAAATTTCTTAAGTTGCTAAAGGGCTAGTTCAAATTTTCTATTTCTTCCTGGGTTGGTGTTTGTAATTTTTGCCTTTCAAAAAATTTGTCCTTTTTCTTAGGTTATCAAACCTTTTGGTACTAATATTCCCTTATTATGTTTTTAATGTTTGTATGATAGGTAATGCTGTGCTCTCATTTTTTGATATTAATAATTTGTGTCTTTTTTTTCTTCCCCAGATTAACCTGGCTAGCAGTTTATCAATTTTATTCTTTCTCCAAAGAACTAGTTCTTGATTTTTTTGGGAAACTTTTTGTTTTCTGTTTTCTTTGATTTTTTTTTTTTTGTTGTTGTTCTTTTTAAGAAATTTCTCTATGCTTCAGGTTTAATTTGTTTTAATTAATAGTTTCTCAGTGTCCAAGGTTGGATTATTAAGGTCTATTTTCTTTACTAATATAGCCATTTAAAGCTATACTTTTATCTTTGTAACCGTTTTAGTTTCATGCGGCTAATTTTGGTATGTTTTCATTAGTAGTTCAAAATATTGTCTAATTTCTATTAAGGGGCACCTAGGTGGCTCAGTAGGTTGGGACCTCTGCCTTTGGCTCAGGTCATAATCCCAGGGTCCTGGGATTGAGCCCCAGAGTCGGGCTTTCTGCTTAGCAGAGAGCCTGCTTCCTCTTCTCTCTCTGCCTGCCTCTCTGCCTAGTTGTGATCTCTGTCAAATAAATAAATAAAATCTTCAAAAAAAAATTTCTATTCATAGAAATCTTGTCTTTGAACCAATGAATATTTAATTTTCAAGTAATTGCAAGTGTTCTTCTAAGTGATTGGGATGTTTATGATCTGTTTCTGACTTATAATTTAATTTCGTTTTGGTCATTGAATGTGTCCTATATGATTTGTCTTTTCAGATGTATTGAGACTTGCTTAATGGCTCTATGAATGGATTATCCCAGTAAATGCATTTAAAAATAATGTGTATTTTGCTTCTGCTAGGTTTAGAGTCCTATAAATATCCAGTCATGGTGGTTGATAGTACTGTTCAGATCTGTGTTTTGCTGATTTTTGGCTAATTGTATCAGTTGCTGAGAGGGATATCAAAATAACCAACTATGCTTGTGGAATTATTCATTTCTCAGTTATTGAGCACATACATACCAATGATCTTGTCTTCTGAATAATTGACCCTTTTATTATTATATGGTGGCCCTCTTTATCTCCTGTAGTATATTTACTTTTGAAATCCATTTTGCCCAATATTACATAAGCGCTCAGGCCTTATGCTCACTGTTTGCATAGTATCTCTTTTTCTCTCCCATTTCCTTTTAACCTATACATCTTTATTTCTGTCTGTGTAAATAGTATATATTTGGGTCCCTATTAACCATTCTGAAAATTTTCCCTTTAATTAGACTTCTTTTGAGCATATGTTCCACTTTCTTCTTCATGTATCAGGTAATTTTGGATTGTATCCTTAATATTATGAAATGCTAAGTTCTGGGGATTCTGGGTTCTGTTATTTTTCCTCTGTTAAATGTTATTTCCACTGTTTTAGCAGGTCATTTTCTTGACTGGGTTTAGGTTGTAAACTCTGTTTTTTCTTTAGTATTTCTGCCTCCCTGGCTTTTCCTTATTAATTCTCAAAGACAGACTGTAGATTTTTCCACGTGTGCCCATGCTGCTTATGTCCCTCTGTGGACTGTATGTCCCAGCTGAAAAACCTTGGGGTGGGAACTTATTTGCATAGTTATTTCCTTTCCTCCAAGAGCATTCCCTATCTGAGTCTGTTAACTTTGGTTCACTCTCCACTTCCGTCAGGCAGTTGCTTTTTTTTTAAAAATATTTTATTATCCATTTTGAGAGAGTTCCAGCGTGCATAAGCAGGGGAGGGGCAGAGGGACAGAAAGAATCTCAAGTAGACGCCATGCCCAGCACAAAGCTCACTCTTATAACCCCAAAATCACAACCCAAGCTGAAATTGAGAGTCAGACACCCAACTGATGCAGCACCCCCAGCACCCACCCCCATCCTGGGCAGTTGCTTTTTATAGTTGTTTTCTGCAAGGAGGAGGGTGGTACTCTTGTAGGGTCTGGAAGTAGAAGTCTTTTTCCGTTCCTTTTTTTTTAAAAGACTTTATTAGAGAGAGAGTGTGTGAGCGAGAGAGCACATGCAGGGGGAACACCAGAGGACCAGAGGGAGATGGAGAAGCAGACTCCCCACAGAGAAGGGGCTTAATCTCAGGACCCTAAGATTATGATCTGAGCCAAAGGCAGCCACTTAACCGACTGAGCCACCTAGGCACCCCTATCTTTTTCCATTCCTAAATCCCCTCACTTTCCAAACATATGTTTCAATGAAACATAATTTTTTATCTTCTTTTCCTTTCCCCCTTCCTTACCGATTTCATGTGTACTTACTCTTTTACACTCAGTTCAAATATTTTATACATTCAGCTCAAACAAAAAGTTCAGAAAGAATGGTATGAATAAGAAGTTGGGGCTCTTGTATTTAAAGAATTTTATAGCCCAAGTGCATGCTAAGTTATTAAATATAAAGGATAAAACCTCATACCTAATTGACTATTCAATTAGGACTGTTTACCTAATTGACTATTCAATTAGGACTATATTTTGACTATTCAAATAGAAATGAGTAACTATGAATATGAAAGCCAGATGTTATTAAAGATAAGCTGCAATGCATGTGATATCCCCAGTGCATCAATTTTTCCTCCAGTTTTACCATTTGGTATTTTAAATATTGTTCAATTGGGTATAATTAAGTTATGTTAATACTGTTATGTATTATATATACTAATATATATATATATATATACACATACACACATACATATATCCTATTTTATGTGCATGAATGATACTGTCTTACTGACTTCTTTATATCCAAGGTAAAATCCACTGATAGCTGCCTCTTCTTTATTAAATGCTTTGATGACACTATTCATGGCTTCAGGGTTCCTAAGAATAGTCTTCAACAGTCAAGAGAGGTAATTTTATGGATTCATTTATCTTTCATAGAACTTAACATTTAAAAACAAAGAATATAAAATCAATTCAATAATATCTAAAATTTTGTTGACTGTACCGTTTTAATTGGGGCGATTATATGAAGCTTGAAATTTGGCTTATGTATTAACTTGTTTATCAACATGTACCTGCAGATATTTTCTGTTCGTAATTCTTTTTAAATTTGATTTTGTGAATCATTTTCAGAAAAAAGTCCTGAATGATTATATAGTCTGTCTCTTAATTTATAGGTGTAGAAACTGAAGCCAGTGAGATTGAAGTGCTCTCTCAAGGTCACGCAGCTTACAAGTGACAAAACCCGGCTTCAGCTTAGGTGTTCTGATTTATTACAATATAGCCTCAGCCTTCCTTTGTGGTAAATTGAACAACAGCAACAAGCAAGCAAATTGGGATTGATGTGACAGAAATTCATAGTGCAGTTTTTTTTTTTTAATATTTTATTTATTTATTTGTCCGAGAGAGAGAGAGAGAGAGAGAGAGAGAGAGAGAGTGAGCACTGGCAGACGGAAGCAGAGGGAGAAGCAGGCTCCCTGCCGAGCAAGGAGCCGGATGTGGGACTCGATCCCCGATCCCCGGACGCAGGGATCATGACCCGAGCTGAAGGCAGCTGCTTAACCAACTGAGCCACCCAGGCGTCCCAATAGTGCAGTTTTTTTAATGGACACTCCATATTCCTTTAGATCAAAGCAATATTTGTAGAAACTGTCTTGTTTTTTGTAAATTTTGTAAGGGGTTAAAAGAATCTATTTCCAAAGTGGTTAACTTTGGCCCTGAAAAGAACCCTAAATTATCTAAATCCTGATCTCTGACCATATCAGAAAGTGGTAAAATTTGACCTTGAGTAATGCTTTAAGAAAAGAGAGGTAACACAGATATTTTTAGGGAAAATATTCTTTTTGTGAAATCACTGATATTTTAAAAACGTTAGTAAAAGCTAAAGCATCAAGGCAATTGTTGGCTTTCTTATAACTTGATTACAAGTTAGTTATTTCTGGACTAATACGTCCAGAAATATGGACTGGACTAATATGTCCATATTTTTTTTTAAAGATTTTATTTATTTACCAGAGAGAGAGAGGGGGAGAGAGCAAGCACAGGCAGACAGAGTGGCAGGCAGAGGCGGAGGGAGAAGCAGGCTCCCTGCCGAGCAAGGAGCCCGATGTGGGACTCGATCCCAGGACACCGGGATCATGACCTGAGCCGAAGGCAGCTGCTTAACCAACTGAGCCACCCAGGTGTCCCTAATATGTCCATATTAGTCCAGTATATCCAACAGTGTGGAAAGTCTATAATTTTAAGTGAAAAAATTTCCACCTATTACTCAGCTTTTATAATGTGTATCTTTTTGAATCTGTAATATTTCCTCCACATAAATTTTAACTTTCTAAATCATTGGCATATTATCTCTTTTTTGAGTATAAATGCATTTCACTTTTATTCCAATTCTTGGATTATTTCAGGACTGGCTGGAAGCAATAGAAGATCATTCTGCTTATAGCACTCACTACTGTTCCCAGGACCAGCTGAGTGATGACGAAGAGGAAGATGCAATTTCAGCTGTAGACTTGAAGGAATCCTTAGAGGTAATGGAAAAACCAAACCTGACTTTTTAAATTTTTTTTTTCTACAGATTCTATTTATTTATTTGACAGACAGAGATCACAAGTAGGCAGAGAGGCAGGCAGAGAGAGAGAGAGGAGGAAGCAGGCTCCCCACAGAGCAGAGAGCCCGATGTGGGGCTCGATCCCAGGACCCTACGATCATGACCTGGGCCGAAGGCAGAGGCTTTAACCCACTGAGCCACCCAGGCGCCCCCCCAAACCTGACTTTTATAGCTAACTCTGTCACCAAGAATTTTTTTTTCAAATGTGAGACTTTGAAATTAAGAAATCTGACAATGCTCTTTGTCCAGTAATATTTTATGCTATTTATAGTGTCTTTTATGATGATACTGTCAAATGTCTCTGTAGATAATGCTCTAAAGATAGGATCCTATGCCCAAATATATCTTTTTCGGTGAAAATGTTTTCATTACTGTAATCAGATTGTCATTCTGTTTGAAAACTGCTGCCAGTAGGGGGAGTATGCAGAGCTTGACTTGCTGCCCTTTATGACTTCACTGCGTATTTCAGAGTTTAAATAATGCAACCATAGTGATACCTATCCTGGCTGGTAGTTTCATTTAAAACCACTTGTAATCTGTAACTTCATTGATTAGAGGTAAGATAAAGCATCAGTAATAAAAGGACAGGCCTTTATCTGAAGTGATGTCAAAGTCTTAGCCATAGAGAAATACCAGTATGTGTTATTGAAATGAAATAGGTTTTTTTGTTTCTTTGTTTTTTGTTTTTAAATCTGGGCATCAGTTTTCTGGCTGTGTCTTTTAAATGGGAACGGGGTTTGGAAGAATTAGAACTACAAAAGGTTGATGGATAATGGAGTTTCAATCTAAATAATTATGTCAGAACATATCAATTTGCCTACTAAATTCAATCTCTTTTTTTTTTCCTAACTAAATGAAGTGGTTGCAGGATTTGAATGTTTCCCTATCAACAGCTTTAATGGGGTTAAGTTTGCTAATACCTAGGGAGTTTTATTGACTTAAGGACCTGTAAACGTAGAGATTTTGGATCTTTCAATCCCAAATCCTATTTTATGATGGAACATTAAAAAACTTGAGCTCTTCCATGTTTGGTTGAAGACATTGCCAGAATTTATTGACATTTGCTTTACCAGTGCTACTTCTGTATTTTGGGGTTTTTTTTTAAGCCTAATGTATAGAGTGACAACCATATACATAATTTTCAGATCTGTGAACTTTGCAAAAATAACATCCACCAGAGCATCTAAATAATATTAAAACTGTTCAGGTAAATAAAGTTTACATATCTATGGCCAGAATCATGTTAAACAAGTGAGAAAAAAAAAAACCCAAAACTGCTAAATATTTCAACTTTTAGTCCGTAATCCCTCCATGAAAAGAAGTCCTTTCCTATTTATCCTCAAAATAAGGTAAATGATAAAACGTAGAAGGACTTAGAAAGCATACCAATCTTTCCTAGGATGATTATGGTAATTTTAAGACATTTTTAATGGAAGCTATGGGTAAAATAAAAGCATACTAACTCATATATCATTAAAAAGGTTTTTTTGAAAAAAATGTTTCTTTGGTATAGTTTTCAGTTTTTCATGTTATCAACTTCAACTGTTTATTTTATTCACTTGAATATCATGCTCTTAACTTTAAAACCATTAAGTTTTTGCAACTTCTAGATTTTTATAGCACCTGAAGTCGGGGAGAGTTACAGCAGTGTTTAGCACTTTCATGTTTTGTAGGTTATAAACATGTTTCTGTCCAACAGATTTGAATGCTAATTCTGTGAATCTTGATTCTGTCTCAACTCCTGAAGTTTGGTCCAAAAATAGGTTAAAATCTGAAATGAGCTGTGAAGTATGTTAAACTGTAGCTTGTGGTAGACTGGCTCCAGAATGCCTTTGATCATTGGATTCTTAAATTGTGAGGATATTCTGGGACCTATTTGTGAAATGAAACCTATTCTAGATGTTTATAGACTTTCTAAAGGGAATTAAGAACTCTAGGGTTAGAATACTCTAAAACCATCTGAATTGGCGTAAAACTAACCTTATTTCCTCAGCATGGTTTTGGACAAGACATTATCGGGAGGAAAATATCCACACTGAAAAAAGTGGCCAGGTTATATGATGTTTTTGGTCTCATCTTATCTCCATCCAAAACGAGGACCTCCAAAAATTGAAAATGGCTTTTCGCTTATCTCTCTGTCACTGCCCTGAGGTTAGGTCTCCAGAGAGAAAAGTATAAGACAAACCATAGAAATATTGGCCTTATAGTTGTTTCCTTAATGACAACTTGAAAACATTTCAAATATAAAAATAGGAAGACAAATTCAAGCACGGTGTTGGTGTAGAAATGCTGTCCAGTACGATAGCTAATAGACACATTTGGCTATTCAGACATAGAATTAAAAATTCAGCTCCTTTTAACTGAACACAGTTCACATGCTCAGTAGTCACATGTGGCTACCACTTTGGACAGTACAGTGTAGAATGCTTCCATCGTTGTAGAGCATACTATGGGACAAAACTGGGATAGGCTCTTAGATTCTGGGTGGCACAAGGAAAGTGAGGGTTTCATTTGTTGATGATATCTTGATTCTGTAGGATCTGAAGTCAGTGTTATAAGGATTTAATGAGCGGAAGATGCTAAATTTTAGTCAAATGAGAAAGTGATATCATACTTTCCTGATTTAAAGGTAAATGATGCCTATTATTAAAATGAATGTGCAGGAAGATGAATGTACATCAACATAGGGCTGATAAATATAATATTGGTACATTCAACACAAGAATGAGACAGATTTATATATATTGATATATCTAAGATTTATGGTTACATGAAAAAGGCAAAGTAGAAAATGATGTATCTACTATGCTACTATTTGGGAGAAGAAGCAGGATCTTACACACACATTTGTGTAGGCTTAAGTCATCCCTGGCAAGATGAGAAGTTATTAACAGTGGTTGCTTTGAGGCTAGTAAAGGGGAAAACAGAGATTCTAGGACTGATATGTTTCTCTCTATATATCCTTTCATTTAATTTTTTTAATTTTGTGTAAATATCTACTGCAAAATAGCACATTAGGAAGATTACAGAGCAGGGCCATAATGATCCCCAGGTCCCAAGAAGTGTAAATGTGCTACGTATTGACTTAAATTGAGGGGAGATGGATTTGGCCGGAGGTAGGGAGCCTTGGAGGTGAGCCTTGGTGCACCAGTACTCACAGTCCTGGCTGTTTTCTGCAAAGAGGAATGTCATCAGAGTTCTATAATATATTCTCTAAAAAGTTTCTGTACAATAAAATGAATGCATTTTATGTCTTCAGTTTGACATGTTCTGACAAATGTGTATACCCTTTGTAACCACCACTTCTCTCAAGATAGAGACATTTTCGTCATCTCAGAAAGTTCCCTAAGGTCCTCTTCCCTGGCAATGCACTTAAGCTCCATCTCAGGCAACCACTGATCTGCTTTCTATCCTTATAGGTATCACTTTTGCCTGTTCTAGAATTGTGTGGAATTGGAATCATACTGTATGTGCTCATTGGAACCTGTTTTCCTTCATTCACTATGTTGTCCCTTTGAATTGCTTGAGTAGAGGCAGCTTGGTTCTGTTCTTAATTAACCAAATGTGGGTTGTAGCAAATAGCCTGGAATTTATGACCTCTCCCCTACCCCATTCAGTCCTGCTGAGCCCTTGATAATACATATTTGAGCTGTTTTTCTAGGCCAGGGATAATAAAGTGGTTTAACATCAACTTAAACGCAAGAGCCAGTATCTGGGTGGGCAGTAGTAGGAGCAGGAGGCCTGCGTTGGGAACGTGCTCAGCTGCTCACCTGGGTGCCTCCTGCCCTCTGGGCCCTGAGTCTGTGGATGCCACTCTGTTCTTGAAAGTTACCTGTGCCTAGATAACTTTGGTTTAAAATACTGTCATGCTTGGGCATTAGGTCATTGCTTAAGAGTTGTTTATGTAGAATAAAAAAAAAAAAAACCTAAAAACAATGCCTGACATAAGGTGAATGTCTTAGAAGTTAAGAATGGGATACCATGCTGAGCTTTGCAAAGAACTCCTGAACAGTAACCTTTCTAAATAGATTTCTAGGTTTACCTATTATAACCAGTAGCTGCTAAGGGGGAAATTATAGCAAACTGGAGGATGTGAACATATTATTTGTATTAATAACCTCTTTCCATTTGTTTTACCTTCAAAACCACACCAACCTAATTATAAAGCAGAATGTGTAGAGATCAGATCTTCTCCAGCTGACCTAATACATACCTTTTATCAAAACAAGTAAATCCTCCATCAGGGAAGCTCTTTTTTGTAACTGTCTGTCAGGTAGATATGTTAAGGGAAGAGGAATGGGACTCAAGTATTTGAGGGTGATGTTATGGAGAATGTGCTTGTCTTTATTACCCCAGGAGCACTAGCCTGTTCATTACAGATTCTCAGATTGGAAATGAGGCAAGTGTTTGCTTTTATGCATCCAGCTCACTTTCACCATAGAAAGGAAAAGGAAAGATGGTTGCATTGGCTTGCATGTGGGCAGGAGGATTAACTATGTATACAGTAGAAATGACAATTTTCTTTTAATAAATCATAAGTGATACATTTGGTTGCAATGCCTGTTTCAGGTCCTTCAGATCAACCTCTTCTCTACTTTCAACCTGTATTTATGGGCTGTGTCCGCAAAAGTGACACCTTTCTGTGATGCTTTAAATTGTGTAGTGTTAGGTATCTTTCCTCTTAAAACAAAAAAATTATTATCATATTTTTTATGTTGTTAGAGCTCTCAACACAGAGTAATGTAGATTTTAAAGAGAACATTTCCTGTCACTAATGTAGTACCATGAATAATCCTGCTGTGGTTGAGCTGAGCATTATAAGCACTGAAAATTTTATAAGGCAAAAAAGGAGAAAAGCCTGGTTACCTGTGCCCTTTGTCATGTCGGACTGATTTAGGAGGAGCAAAAATGTTTAGTGATGAGCCAGTTAGGATTAGGAGTACAAAGTGGGGAATTCATAAGGATAAACAGTGGTCTGCCTACAACAATGTGATTCTAATATTAGACTCAAGGTTATCAAAATAGACATTTTTCATTGCCCTAACCAACTGACTTCACAATGATAATTTTCTTGCTTATTCTTCCTACTTCTTGAAAGTAAAACTAACATCAAAATTACATTGTTAGGGACGCCTGGGTGTCTCAGTTGGTTAAGCAGCTGCCTTTGGCTCAGGTCAGGATCCCAGGATCCTGGGATCGAGTCCTACATCGGGCTCCTTGCTCGGCAGGGAGCCTGCTTCTCCCTCTGCCTCTGCCTGCCTCTCTGTCTGCCTGTGCTCACTCTCTCTCCCTCTGTCTCTGACAAATAAATAAAATCTTTTTTAAAAAATTACATTGTTAATATAATCAATGTGATTACCTGACTTTTCATTTTCGACTTCTAAATCTTTACTGAGATGGGATGGAACTTGTGTCATTAAACACTGGGGATCTAATATTAAGCTTTGATTTACTAAGAAAATGTCCTTACTGGTCTGCTTATGTGGACTTAGATGGCTGAACGAAAATCTGCTGTGGTTTCTAAATACTACTACCATCTAGTTTTTTAAAAAAATATATTCTTAAGGAATGCATTTTATAATTCCCTGATTAATTTAATCAAGTCTACAAAAAGGATTAATTGGGAGAAATCTAACTCCTATGTATATGGAATAATGAGTTCTCAGAAACAGTGAGTTCAGTTTTATATTGTGTACATGGCAAATGTTGAATATATTTATAATTTAGAAAGATTTATTTTTTTAAATCTGTATTTGATTAAATGCAATATTCAATTTCTAAGGAAATTTTTTCATGCTTTTCTCTCTGTTAAGATGGATCTTAATTACTGTGGTATATTGACATATGAACTAAAAGTTTTGAAAGAAACAGTAAAGCATATGTACTTTAAAAATCCTTTATTAATAAGTTTTAATTTCACTTTTTGTTTTTGTTTTCCCAGAAAGCACAGACATGCCAACAGAAACTAGATAGGGAAATTTCTACCTTTCTGAAAATGATTAAGGAGTGTGACATGGCTAAAGGTAAAAAAAAAAAAAAAAAAAAAAAGGTTGGGGGGTCTAACTACCAAATAACACCTGCTATTTAACACAACCCATTATCCTAGATGTTGCTCCTTTGTAGTTTTGTTAGCTATACATGTAGATAATTTTCAGATTTGAATTCAAAATTATGTTTGATAAGACTATTTAACAGTTTTAAAAAAGCTACTTAAAATTTCTACTCATGGGGGAGACTTGGTTTGTAGATTAATATTTTATTCTTTAGCTTTTTCTTTAAAGTTAACATTTTGGGCTTATAAATTCATTTTGCCTGCCTAATGAGATTCCTACTTATGAATTCAGAAGACTTGAATTTTAAACTATCTTGGGTTTGAATTCTTGTTCTGCCACTTACCAGCTGTTACTTTGAACAGTACATGTAACTTCTCTGAGCCTGTTTCTCCATATGTAAATGAAGGGGTTGGTTGTTCTCAGGTCTTAGTCTTTTATGATTCTATGAATGTCTACATGACCTTAAGTGTCTAATGGTTAATCTACCTTTCAGTAGTAACTTTTTATTTCTTCAGTCTCCACTGATTATGAATCATCAAGAGTCGGCTATAAATATTCCAAAAATCAAAATAACATATAATACAAAATCAAAAATCCAATAAAAAATTATATATCTAGAAAAAAGTATTACTTTGTAAATTAAAAACTGTGTTTCTTATACTTTAGACTCCTCACCATTGCTTTAGATTTCAGCTATGATGGGTTTGTAAATAACTTCACTGAAATTTAATTGATTCAGTTGTCTATGAGTTTAACCATCAGTTTTAATCACAAACTAGTTTCCCTTTATAGACTTCTCAGTTTAGTTTATATATGCCCAGGGAATGCAAAGAAAAGCTAATATTAGAATAAACTGAACACAGATATTTTATCTCTGTCCAGATGGAAACTTGGGCATCCCTTTGTCAGTTCCATAAACATTTATTTGTATTAATGATAATAGCTTTGAGAAGGATAGCATTAAGTCATTTTTATTATTGTGGGCTGGAATATTATATTACTGAGCACTCTTCATCCTCAGTGAACTTTATAAATAAGAGCAGCTTCATTAGATATAATTCACAATCTAAAATGTATCCACGTGAAGTATACCCTTCAGTGGTTTTTAATATACTTAGAGTTACGCACCTGTGACCATCAAAGAGCTTTTAAAACACCATCTTCAAGAAACATCAAAAGTAAGAAGAGATACTGGGGTGCCTGGGTGGCTCAGTGGGTTATGGCTCTGCCTTTGGCTCGGGTCACGATCTCAGGGTCCTGGGATTGAGTCCTGCATCGGGCTCTCTGTTCAGCTGAGAGCCCTCTTCCCCCTCTCTCTCTGCCTGTCTCTCTGACTACTTGTGATCTCTGTCTGTCAAATAAATAAAATCTTTAAAAAAAAAAGTAAAAAGATACTAATGACATTTAAAAGATGTAGGAAATGTCCAGAGTTAGATGAAATATAAGGATTAATTCCTTTAACATGGAACAAAGAAAGAAATTACATCAGAACTACAACCAAATTAAGTTTTGGGTTTTTTTTTTAACTTTGAGTGAGATCTCTTCGTTCAGATTATCCGTATGACCTGTCACTTATAACGATGGTATGCATCATTTGCGTTTTTAGAGATACGCATAATATTCAATATTACAAAAGAGCTATTTCAGACAGTGCCCTCTAGAAAACTTTGAGAGGTCTGATGATGCTCTGACAGTGCTATTTCATATATCTACAATGAAATTCAATAGATTTATACACAAACAACTGTAAACATTATTTTCTGCAGGTGTAGATAAATTTGCATATTATATAAATAGTAAATGGGGTTAAGATGATTTCATGAGTGGAATTAGAGTTGAAGATAACTGTGTTACCTTAATGCCGAGGGATTGTGCAGAGTAATCTTGCAACATGTGTTTTGTTGCTCATATATAGTAGTTGATAAATACACATCCTGCTCCATACCATCTAAACAGTTTGCCAATAATGTCTCAAAATGAAGAACCACAGTGTTCCTGGATAAAATCTAGACCTTGTGGTTATGTTAGTTGTCTTACATTGTAATACAAAATTATGTGAACTTGAAGACTCCTCTCTTAACGTCTTATTCCAACTTATGCCATACCAGGTTGGCTCGGTGTCCCGTCAAATCCAGGTCACTGCAACAGCCTCCCCTGTGGTCTTCCTGCCTTCTGGGACCCTATGCGTTCCATCCCTAAAGGGAATCCAAGCTTTTTAGGAACTCCTACATCTCAGATTTTGTGAAAATACTGCATTATTCCTTCTAGATTAATTTTAGAATAGTACTTTTCTTATCATAAAATTTTTTCCTATTGGGAAAAGAAAAAGTTTCATGGGTGTTTGAAATTTTAGAATAAAATTTTGTCATTTCAGAACTGTCAGAGCACAATCACAAACACATTTTTCAGTTTATTTATACTTATAGATCTTCCTCAACTTAATAATGGGGTTATGTCCTGATAAGCCCATTGTAAATTGAAAATCTCCTAAGTCAAAAATGTATTTAATATATCTGACCTACAGAACATCATAACTTAGCCTAGCCTACCTTAAACATGCTCTGTACACATCCATTAGCCAACAGTTGGGAAAAATCAATTTTTTTTTAAAAGAATGAATGTATGTATGATGTATGTATGTATGTTTGTATTTATTTTGGAGAGCACACAAGCATATGCTCTCCTGTGAGCACAAGTGTGTGGGGTGGGGAGAGGAACAGAGTGGGAGGGTGAGGGAAAGGGAGAGAATCCCAAGCCGACTCTATGGTGAGCACAGAGCCGGATGTGGGGCTGATCTCATGACCCTGAGATAAAGACCTGAGGCAGAACCAAGAGTCTGATGCTTAACCAGCTGAGCCACCCAGGTGCCCCCAAAGCCAGTTTTATATTAAAGTGTTAAATGTCATGTAATTTATCAACTCCCATACTGAAAGTGAAAACAATGTTTGAGTACAGAACAGTGGTTTACTCTGGTGATGGTGTGGCTGACTGGAAGCTGTGGTTCCTGCCCCACATCACGAGATGTCATCATACTGCATACTGCTGACCTAGACAAAGATCAAAATTCAGAATTTGAAATATGGTCTCTACCAAACTTATTTTGTGTTCATAGCATCATTCAGTCAAAAAATTCTAAGTCAAACCACTCTAAGTCCGGGATCATCTATATTCATTCTATTTTGGTCCAAAATATCCTCTATTTAAATAGTACTTTATTTCCTTAAACCTAATTTCTGTTTGGATGAATGCCCAAATTTATGCATCTGGCAATGGCAACAAACATATCCTTCAAGGTTCAGTGAATGCAGTGCTAAAACCTCTATCATTTTATCTTTATCAAGGGCAGGATTACAAACACAAAGAAAATTAACCAAACTAATACAACTTTTTGAAGATTTCCTAAAGGCCAGTATTCTGTTCTTCCATAAAACCCTAAATTTACCTGTATGTAGTAACCAGTTTTTAGCTGTTATGAATAATGTATTGTATACTTAAATTTGATCACATCACTTTATTACCACAAGATTCTTAGAAGTGGAATTAACGGATGAAAGCATATTAACATATGTGTACCTATTGCTACATTGCTAAATTACTTTCTAAAAAGGCTATACCTTATATGCCAACTTTAATGGATAACAGTTTATTGCATGTTACTACATGCAGATGGAGAATCCCTGGCTAAAGAAATTGGAATGATTTCAGTTATTTAAACGAAAAAAAAAATCTAAAAGGAAAAGCACATTGTTTAACCTACTTAAAACTCTGCTCAAAAATCTCAGCTTTGAGTAACACACGTCCCGCCTCCTTCACTGTTGTCACCGAGGCCCAGACCATCATTGTCTTTCACACAGGGTTGAAACAGCCTCCTAACTGGCCCCTCACATTCTGCCCTTGCCCCTCCAGTCGCTGCCCCAAGGACCCTTCTAAAACCCCAGCGTATAATGTTCTTTGCTCAAAACATCTGGTAGATTCCAGGTTCTCTCCCTAAAAATGAAAAACAAAGTCCTTCTAATGACCCACAAACTCTTCCATTTCTATTTGGCTTCCCTCTTCTCATCTCCTAATTACCCCTGGTTGCTTGTCTTCCAGCCTCATTGGCCTTCTGGCAGCCTCTTGGAGAGGCTGGACTTCTTCCTGCCTCAGCCTGGGCTGAGCTGGCTTGCTGCCTGCAAGTCTTTTCTCCAGGATACTCACATCCTCACCTGCCCAGATCTTAACTCAAAGAGAACCTTCTGGCTACGGACTACAAACTCCATTACTGGGGCTTACTTGTGCTCAGATTTCTGATTGGACTCAGCAAAAGGAAGACCCTGTCAGGGGACTGGCGGAGAGGGTGAGAGCAGGCAGGCCGTCTCCTTCCTCCCTCCCTCCACGTGGGCTGTGTGGAGTCTAACAGCCCATGGCTAAAGCCCCCCACCTGTGACTCCAGCTTCTGCTGGCCTTAGCAACACTGTCCTTTCCTTTGCCTCTCTGTTCCAGGGTGGCAACTGTCCTGCATTGCCAGTCTGTTAGTTCACTTATCTCTCCCCTCCACCCCACCTTGTGTGTCATCTTTTTTACAAGAAGTTTTCAGGTGCCACTTCAGTTTGCCAGCCAGTTCCTGTCAGGACCAGACCCTAACGCCATCCTGTCCAAACTTGCAACTCCCCTCGACACTTGCTATTTCCCTACCTTGCTTTGTTTTTTCTCTCATTTACCAAATTTCATTTATATATTTATATGTATATATATAATATACTTATTGATATATAAATGAAATTTGATATATATATAATAAATTTAAAATATATCAACTACTGTGTGTATATATATAATACATATATAATATGTATCACAATCAACTACTATGTGTACATATATATGTACACATAGTTGATAGTCTGCTATCAGTCTGCTAGTAGTTGACATATATATATATACACACACACACATACATACACATAGTAGTTGATAGTCTGCTTCTCCTTTTAGCGTATAAACTCCATCAAGGCAAGAATTTGTTTTGTCAATTGTCTTCAGCACCTTAACAGTGCACGGCACCCATGGGAACTTGACATATACAGTTGATCCTTGAACAACAAGGGTTTGAACTATATGGGTCCACTTATATGTGGCTTTTTTTTTTTTTAATAAATACAGCACAGTACGGTGAATGTAATTCCTGTTTCTTATGATTTTCTTAACATTTTTTGTCTAGAATATTTGTTATTGTGAGGCTTCCAGTCAACAGTAGGCGCTTGCTTAGTAGTTAAGTTTCAGAGGAATCAAGGACTGTGTATGGATTTTGAATTGCAAAGCAGTCAGTGCCCCACCTTCCATGTTGTTCAGGGGCCAACTATGTAACTTTTGAGTGCATACAATGAATGACCTACTTATCTAGCTTCTAAATTTATAACTCCCTTCTTTTGAACTTGGAAATAAGTACTAAATTTGTTTTGTCAAGTTAGTGTATACATTCTACAAGTCAGCACCGAACCCACTATGGGTTGGCCATGCAGCCAGTGGTGGATACAGACAGAGCCTCTTGCCTTTCTGGAGTTCCCTTGGATGACAGTTCTGCTACAGTCTTCTCAGGACTGATGGTTTCTATACTATCGGAAAATAATAGTTGTAGATATTTTAGGTTGTTTGCTTTATTGCACATTATATTTAGCAATAAAAATATTGTTCAGGGGGCGCCTGGGTGGCTCAGTGGGTTAAGCCGCTGCCTTCGGCTCAGGTCATGATCTCAGGGTCCTGGGATCGAGTCCCGCATCGGGCTCTCTGCTCAGCAGGGAGCCTGCTTCCTCCTCTCTCTCTGCCTGCCTCTCTGCCGGCTTGTGATCTCTCTCTGTCAAATAAATAAATAAAATCTTAAAAAAAAAATATTGTTCAGGATCCAACTCAAATTTTAGCTCTTTTCAGACTCTACCCCATTACTCCATCCCATAATGATTATTCCTTTCTCTGAATTATTTAACGTTTTTAAATGCATGATATGTTTGCTGTCTACATCTTAAAATATCCTTGATACCTTTTTTCATTTAACTCCTACTATAGCTCATTTAACACATGCCGTTTTGAACTTGATATTCTCCATTGCAGCTAGTGCAGATTATATAGATATAGACAGAATGGTTTAGTAGTAGTAGTTCAGTGGGTGATTGTTCATGCTACTTATTTTAATTTGAACAGCAAAAATTTCTATTCTATAGGGACCTCTTTTTTTTTTTTTCAAATTAGAGTTTTATGTAAAAGTTTTTAGAAGATTGGTTGATTTTTACATGCAGATATCTTTTTCTCCTGTTTGGAGAAGAGATTACTCATTTTCTTGAGGCATTTATATAATTATGATTAGGTGTAAAAGTCTGTTTTTAAAATGCATCTTTGGGGATGCCTGGGTAGCTCAGTGGGTTAAGCCTCTGCCTTCGGCTCAGGTCATGATCCCAGGGTTCTGGGATTGAGTACCACATCGGGCTCTCTGCTCAGTGGGAAGCCTGCTTCTCCCTCTGCCTGCCTCTCTGCCTACTTGTGATCTCTCTCTCTCTCTCTCTCTGACAAATAAATAAATAAATAAATAAAATCTTAAAAAAAAAAAAAGTCTTTGCATGCAGGTTAGATCATGTCTCTTAGGTACATGGAGGCATTGCTGTTTTTTCAACAACAAAAAAACCCCAAACCGAAGAGAACGGCATTTGAATTTGGCCTTGAACAAAAGAGGTTTTATATGGAGAAACTTCTGAATATGAATAATTATTATTTCCAATATTCAGGGAAGAGGAAGCATCTTAAAAAAAGGTTGGGAGGCAGTAAAGTAAAAGAGTATTTCTAGGAAAACAAGTATTTCCAGGAAAACAAGTATTTCCAGGAAAACAATCTGGCTGAAACTGATTCAGTTTATAGACTGTCTTAAATGTCGGCTAATGAGTGTGGACTGTTTCCATATTATAGGAACAATGGAGGTCATCTGTACTCGGTTTAGTATTTCCCCATTAGTTTTTTTTTTTTTTAAAGATTTTATTTATTTAGTTGACACAGAGATCACAAGCAGGCAGAGAGGCAGGCAGAGAGAGAGGAAGGGAAGCAGGCTCCCTGCTGAGCAGAGCCTGAGGCTGGGCTCCATCCCAGGACCCTGAGATCATGACCTGAGCTGAAGGCAGAGGCTTAACCCACTGAGCCACCCAGGCGCCCCTCCCCAATAGTTTTAAAACATACCCAATTAAAAATTGTACATGTTATCATGAAAATGACAGATTGTGAGCTTTTTATATATGTCTCTAAGCTTTTTGCATAAGATCTTCTAGCATCTTTCCTGAGTTCAAAAATATTTATAGTACAAAAAATGACATTTTTCTTCAAAATTGTGTCCAATTCTTATAATAGGTCAAATTGGGTTACATACTAGCGTTTTTACATTTGTTCATTACAACTCAGCCTCTAAATACTGAATGGCTAAGATATATTTGCAGTGATTCTCAGTTGCTAACTTTTCTAGGAGCCTTGTGGTTTTATTTTTTTAATAACTATGCAAGCATTCTCATACGTGAAGCATGCCCCCTTGTGCTGCCTGGCACAAGCCTAGCACTAGACGGTCAGTTCTCATGCAGACCTCCTGCACAACTTGGTGTGAATTTCAGAATCATTCTTGCAGACCAGATTGTCAGAGAAATTAGGTAACTTTTGACTCTGTTTTGGACAAAAGAATTTGACACACTCTCAATAATGGGTTCTTAAAAGTCAATATATGGGGGCGCCTGGGTGGTTCAGTGGGTTAAGCCGCTGCCTTCGGCTCAGGTCATGATCTCAGGGTCCTGGGATCGAGTCCCGCATCGGGCTCTCTGCTCGGCAGGGAGCCTGCTTCCCTCTCTCTCTGCCTGCCTCTCCGACTACTTGTGATTTCTCTCTGTCAAATAAATAAATAAAATCTTTAAAAAAAAAAAAAAGGTCAATATATGTTTCTTGGAGTATCTTTTAAAAGGTTCTAGAATCAGTTTTACTTAAAATCTTGATGTTCATACAAATTTATTTTGACATGTAATGTTTTATGCTAATCAACAGTATATAAAGTATTAAACATCTAAACAGAAAATTGTAGGTGGTTGAGCATGTGATGGTATTTAATAAAAGAAATACATCCATGAATGACTGTTTTCCCATATTCTTACCATTTGTGCCATGAAAATTGGAAAATTACTAGATTACCCAGAGCATTTATGGAAGGGAGAGGCTGTGCCTGATTTTTTTGGTACATCCCCTCACTGTACTCAGTCCACAGCTCTGTGTGAGACATCTGTTGAGGTACTATTTAAGTCCTGTGGCATCTGGCATACGGTATTCTTTTCTGCTATTTAGCAACCAAGTAAAGAATAAATCTTCACAATGTGTATCAAAGATTCAAAATGAAAAAGTATGTAAAGTCAAATTTATTTTAGGATATAGTAGTTTTCAATTGTTTGGGTGTTAAAAATAGCTAACATTGGAAAATTGTATTCCATAAAAAGAAAAATATGATAAAATGACATTTGGTATTTATATCCAGATAATAATGAAAGGTTGTTCATACCTTCATTCGCTCTGACCTTTTCCTTTTGTTACCCCCCTTAGCCTAATGAGTTTTGAGAAGTAATTTTTCAAAGAAAAGGACTTTTCTTCGCTAGAATCACATTCTTATAGAAACTGTGGAAAATTAGAGAAAAGAATGAAGACTAATAATTACAATGTTATCACTTAGGAATAATGACTAAATAATTTGTTACATGTTCTTCATAGATTTTATTTTCCTTTCCACTTCCCATTTGAAAATGTTTTGTTTCTTGAAGAGACCCACTGTTTTATGGCCTGGTAATTGCAAATTGCTGGCATTTGGATTTGATTGCTTTTGCTTATTGACCTTGTTTGCCACGTTCTAAGTGAATCAGGATTATTTAAAAGACAGAGGGTGATATATATTTGTTTCTCTTCTTTTAAGTTATTTTTAGATGAAAGGCTTTCTTAATATTATTTTTTTATTATTATTGAAGAGACACATTTAAGGGGTCTTACTATATAATTAACACGAAGTCCGAAACTATATAAACTAAGAGTATTTCTCCAGCCTTAATGTAGACAGATTATGACATTTTACTTTCTTTTTCAATGTGTGTGCATTTTGCAGTTTTCTCTTGTTAGCATTCTAGCTTTTGTTTTGGGTGTTGAAGGTTTTTGGGGTTTTTTTGTGTGGGTTTTTTTTTTTTTGTCATGGTTAAATGGATTAAGATTTCCTTAGGGAACTGGGGAAGGTGGTGATACTACTATTTCTTTGTTCCCAGTTTATATTCTGAAAGATACCGGACCCCAGAGGGACACATTCGTAAGACTGAAAAGACCTATTCCATGCTAGACATTTATCCAGTGAGCACTAGAGAAAGTTGTGTTAATGCCACCTTAAGATAGGTTAGCCATCATGTCAACGACAGTATTATTTTTAGCTCTTTTTAGCACTTGGCTTTTGAATAAAATTACTTATCTCGTATAGACTATCATGAAAGGAAATGTTAATGAGCTGCTTTCCTTAAACGTTACATTATTCCTATAATTTTTGTTTGTTTTTAGTTGTGACTCTTCTCCTTGCAGGATATAGGCCTTTCTAGGACAAGGCTTCATCTTTACTGTACCAGTTTATGCACCCTGCATACAGTAGGTGCTAATAATACTGCTCAAGGAATATACTATATGCTTTGTTTAAGGCAGCCAGCTGGAAGGAAACATGAGGTCAGTAGACATAAAAATGTCTGTGGTGCCTGACTGGGTCAGTTGGTAGAGCATGCAACTCTTAATCTTAATCAAGATTAAGTTCAAGCTCCATGGTGGGTATTTTCTTAAAAAAAAAAAAAAAAAGTAATTTAAAAATGCTTGTGGTCTTAAAATCCCACTAATTTTATTTATTTTTATTTATAGACATGCTTCCATCATTTCTTCAGAAAGCTGAAGTTGTCTCTGAAGCTTCTAGAGAAACTTGTGTAGCTTTGAGTGATTGCCTTAATCTCTTCACTAAACAAGAAGGGGTAGGTAGTTTGTAATTTAATTTTTCAATAATTTAGTGTCACATACTGGATCATTCAATAAATCACTGCTTTCAAATTGACCAAAGGTAGGAGAAAATAGTCTTAATAAAGAAAATGAAGAGTTGATTTTCACTAAAATTTAGAACTCCTTCATTCTTGATTAAGCCAGATGATTCTGATATAACTTGTATTCAAATCTAATTTACTTATACAGCTGTATTTATCGACCACGGTTTAAAGTTCTTCTCAGAGTTCTTGTGGCATTTCAACAAGAGTGTTGTGAAAATATTGTGGAAACCAAAGGTTTTATATGAAAAACACATATTTTTCTTTAGAAAATAGAGAGCTGTTACATTTACCCATATGAGTTGAGCTCAGTAGATTAAATATCTTCTGTTCTTTTCCCCTTGCTCTCTCCCATTCACTTTTCTAAATATTAATAAGAGTGATAAGTTTATCCATTAATAATTCTTTTTCTGAGGACTGAAAAGTTGTAAAGATGTGTTTTGGTTGTCTGCACTAGGGTTTTTCTTGTTTTAATTTTTTCATGATGTTAAATGCAAGCTAAGCAGCCATAGGCTTTCTCTTCCATTTTGTTAAATTCTCCATATATGTTCAGTCTTCAGCTTTTTAGAATAAGACACCAGATTTCTCATTCTGTTTACAATTTATTTGTACCTTTTAATTAGATATTAGGTTTTGGTAAAACAAGATAGATGAACATGATTTTGTATGTTTCTCTCACATATAAAGATCTAAAATTTTATTTTCTTGTGATTACAGTGGAAGCCCTGTGAATTCAGATAAAAAAAATTTTTAAACACCAGCTTTGTTATGTACACCACAAATTCCATATTTTATTTGGAGAAAATGTGAGTGATCTGAAATTCATTTAAAACAAATTTACAGAAAGTCTTTCAGTAACTATCACAGGAAAACATAATTTTTCATTAAACATTTTAAATGGTTAATTCTTCCAGTACTGTTTGAAAGCATCCCCTCTCAGCATTTCTATTTTTGGTGATTTCATATTCTAGGTTATTTAAATGAGGCATGATTTAGTGATCTAAATAAATCTAAATAGCATTGTTCAACATTTCTGAAATGAACAAATTGTGGTGTCTAGTAATTCAGGTAATATTTAATACATTATAAAACTAAATTTCATTAATGTCTCTTAATGTGGTACCTGATGGATGTATCAGTAATGTCTGTGTTTTAGTTATGTATTGTTACAAGGTAAATTCTAGATTAGAAGCAATTTAATTTCTGGAGAAATTAAATTAAATTATGCTAATTTTTAAACTGCTTGCTTAAAAATATAGTCTAGGTGGGGCGCCTGGGTGGCTCATTGGGTTAAAGCCTCTGCCTTCAGCTCAGGTCATGATCTCAGGATCCTGGGATAGAGTCAGGATCCTGGGATCTAGACCCATATCGGGCTCTCTACTCAGCAGGGAGCCTGCTTCTCCGTCTCTCTCTGCCTGCTTCTCTGCCTACTTGTGATCGCTGTCAAATAAATAAATAAAATCTTAAAAACAAAATATAGTCTAGGTTATTACCTCTCTGAAAATCCAGATGTGCAAGAGTATATTAGCCTCAAGTTTAAACTACTCAGATTTTTAAATCTGTCGTGAGGATTAAATAACATAATATAAGCAAAATACTTAGCATAGATCCTGATACATAGTAAGCCCTTTTGAGTAAAAATGAACAGTTACTATAGGATGCTATCTAATTAACACTTGTGACCCCTTTTCTCTGATGGCATTTTTGAGCTTTTGTGTCTTTAGCTATTTAACTCATTTTGGGAGGAGGTGGTATTATCTAAAGAAAATTTGAGTGTTTGTGGAATAATTGTGTTCTTTTCATCCTTATTATGTATTATTCAAGTGTCAAAGGGCTACTGAAGTTCTCTGAACTTTGGTATTTCCATCTTTCAAATAAAGGAGACCATACTGTAAGTCATTAACAGGCACTGGTCTGAAAGTCTAATGGACCTTTTTAAAATCTCAAGTCTTTTTCCTAACCAACCATGGGCAAGTTTCTGTAAAATGAAAATGTATAAACAGCTCAGTGTCAGATGTGGGGGTCAAATGTATATAGATGAATAAGAACTGTGTGGCACACGGTACTTATTTAGGAAATGGCATTTAATTGCTTCAAATTTGCAAAGTAGCTTTAAGATTCTTTTCCAGTAATGCTATAAAATAGCAATTCTGAGGTTCTTTGGATTTCTTTCTGGGAAATAGGATTGTAGACAATGGAAAGGGCCTCCAAGTATTTAAAAGACAAATGGCATCATGGAAGGTAGTTTTTCATAAGGCTAAGACCTACAGCATAGGAATTTAATAGTGTACTTGAGGGGTGCCTGGGTGGCTCAGTGGGTTAAGCCTCTGCCTTCGGCTCAGGTCATGATCCCAGGGTCCTGGGATCGAGTCCCACATCAGGCTCTCTGCTCGGCAGGGAGCCTGCTTCTTCCTCTCTCTCTTTCAGCCTGCCTTTCTGCCTACTTGTGATCTCAGTCTGTCAAATAAATAAATAAAATCTTGAAAAAAAAATAATAGTGTACTTGAGGTCATCACAGCATAACTAGGTATTGTAATGCTTTATTATCTGGAATCATAAATAGTATTTCTGCTATCTAGAAATTTGTCAAAAGAACAGTCATAAGCTTTGAACTCACAGAGACCTGGGTCTAATTCCATGTTCTGCTCCTTAATCTCTCTTTGCCACAGTTTTCATATACAATTACCTTTTCAAAATCGCAATCAACCAAAAAAGAGTGTTTTGAAAAGTATGTATGATCATCTTGGCAAAAAACCTTGTATGCTACCTGGCATGTAACGAGGATCCAGTAGATCTAAGTAATCCCAGCCCCCGTTGCCACAAAACTATTTTTATTCTAATATTTGTGATGACAGTTCTCTCTCTCTCTCTTTTTTTAATATTTTATTTATTTATTTGACAGGGAGAAAGATCACAAGTAGGCAGAGAGGCAGGCAGAGAGAGAGGGGGAAGCAGGCTTCCCGCCAAGCAGAGAGCCCAATACAGGGCCCCCAGGACCCCAAGATCACGACCCGAGCCGAAGGCAGATGCTTAACCCATTGAGCCACCCAGGCACCCCTGTGATGACAGTTCTTTTAACTGTTATGCATTTACATCTTACACTAAATTTTTAACAATTTTATCTTTTCTGGGGGCCTCAGCATTGTCCTTTTGTCCATGTTGTGTGTTCATAATTACTCTGATTCTTAGCACAGAGATGCCGTCAGAGGATAATATTTATAGAACTCTGTAATTTGACTCAATTGCCCAGTCCTGCTAATGCTCTTGAATTCACTTTTGCTCTTGATGGGTTTTAAAATTTTTTTCTCTTGATTTTTTTAGCTCGGCTGTGTGCCTGTCTAGAGCAGTGGAATACTGATCCCTTCTGGTTTACTCCTTTCTCATGTTGTTTATGAAAAAAGAAAACCAGATAACCAGACTTGGTCAAATTCTGTCCACAGTAAGAGCAAGCTGGCTCTGGATGAGAAACATAGGGGTTTACAATGAGGTCAGGCCTTAGTGCCTGGATTTGGGGCTATTTCTGCGGTATGTGAGTATTCTTTGTTTATTTGGGGATGATCTGATGTGACCCAGATATTCAAGGTTTCCATAGACCTTAATAAATGAGGTGCATTATGTAGGCATATTTTACTTGTAAATAACACCATGTTGTTGAAAAAAACCTGAAAAATATAAAGCAAGCTGTAAAGTTTGTGATTGATTTACTAAAAGGAAACTTATTAGGTGTTTTTATAATATAGGGGAGACATTAGAGAATGTGAATGCCATAATATGTATTTAACCTTGTTTGAGAGTTCTCTTCAAAAGGCTGATGGGGTGCCTGGCTGGCTCAGTTGGTAGAGCACAGGGCTCTTAATCTCAGGGCCATGAGTTCAAGCCTCATGGTAGGTGTGGAGCCTATTAAAAAAAAAAAAAAAATTCTAAAGGCTAGAAACTGGCTTCATGAATTATTTTTGTTTCTGCAGTTTACCTCACTGTGTCATAAGTGGCTAAAATGTCACACATTAACATCAGTGGTCCCCTTCTTGTTTTGTGTATCATCGAGCTCCCTTTGATATTAATCAAACCAGTTTTTCTGAAGTAGGAACTTGCTTACTTAAAATTAGTGTAAGCTTACTCATAAAATATTTTATGCTTCTATGTTAAATTTCCTTACTGCTCAAGAGCTATAACCCAAAAGTATGATTGGGATGATAGTGATGCTAAGTTTGTGGTGTAATGGAGAGATCTGGACCTTAAATTGGACCAACCAAAAGGTATTGCTACTTTGGACCAGCTGCTGCTATCTTTGGAGAGAAACAATGCCCTCCTTTGAGCTTCCAGCTCTATAACGTCGAGGTCTCTAATATTCATTAGTTTCCTTGGCTGTTCAAAGGCCTTTAGTCATTTTGTCCTTCATTTCATTTCTTTGTCTTTCATTTCTTCCTGGTTATACCTTTTGGGTGCTTATCTCTCTGTCATCCCTTCAGTCTCCTCCTCTCCCTCTGCTCTCAGCAAAATTCTTTGTTAAACATACACGGAGGCAGTGACTATATTTGCTGCCAGTTCCATGCCACTTCCAACCCCCAGTCTCTTTTTTCTTTCCTTTCAATGGCATCTGCCTCCTTCTATCCTGCTCGAAAACAGCTTCTCTTTTCTTTTGAATCTTCTACTCCCTTAGAGCTTCTGTCTCCCTATATTCCTTTCCAATTCTATTTTGGAAAATGTGATAATTTCTGTTTCTACTTTATTCCTCAACTAGCCCATTGAAACCATTCTTGCCAATAATCTCCTTACTGCTAAATCAGAGGATACCCTTAAATTACCTTGCTCGTACTGTGATGGATCTGGCATTTGACCACTACTTGCTTTTTGGAGTTCTTCTCAGTGATTTCCATGGTGCCTACCTCTTCTCGCCTCTCTTAACCTTAGCGCAGCTCCTCCTCAGTTTTCTTCTGAAGCCTCTTTTCTTCTGCCTGTGCCTTGAATGTTGGTGTCCCTGGTTTCTGTGGATGGCCTTTTCACTCAGCATTCTCCTTGGATGATCTTAGCCATTCCTTCAAACAGAAATCCATGATGACTGTGAAATCGCCACCTTAGATCTCTCCTGAGCTATGAACCAGTATATCCAGCTGCCTTTTAAACATGAGCACATGATTATAGCACAGGCATTTCAAGACCAGTGTGTCTAAAGCTGCATTATCCATTCAACTCAGAGACAGAATTACCACGTATCCGGAACCCAAGCCAAGATCATGGAAGCTGTCCTTAGTTCATCTTTCTTCCTTATTCCCCCACGCTTAATCAAATTCTGTCATTTTTCCTTCCTGTCTCTCAGCTGTCTGTCTCCCTGTCCTCCCTCTCCTCCTACCTAACACTCAGATCCCCCACTGCCACTCTGTGAGGATAAAGCTCTCAGGATTGCTCTGTTGGATGACTGCCACTATTTCCTCATCCCAGGTTCCATCCTTAAGAACTGGCTTAGATATCCCTCCTAGTCTAGGGGTCTTTGCTATTGTAGCACTCACCACATTGTATCATTACATATTTACTTGTCTGATTATATATTTACTTAAAGAGCCCCTTAAGTAAGCAAGTATATCATAGTTATTTTTGTAGTATCTGCGTCTGGTATAGTACTTGACCTGGAATAGACCTTTAATGTCTGAATGAGTTTGAGGACAGGTTTAATGTTGGAACAAAAAGTACTCCACCCCCACCAGAGCTTGATAGTTAGCTAGAAATTTCATTAGCCTGAACGTCCCACTTAAGTGTAGTATTTAGGAGGTGGGTTTTAATGTCCTTTGAGTTTTCATCTACCCTTCAAGCCTGGCTGGAGTAAGAAACCATCTCTTCCATATAAGTAGCTTTTACAGTAGTAGGATTAATACCGTTGTTTTCCTCATTGCTCAAATGGTAGCCTAGAAAATGCATAAAAAATAAATACATGAAAAAAAAAAAAGTCCAGTTCAGTCTTTGTTGTGGAATTGGAATCCTCCACTCCTAAGTGTCAGCCTGAGTAAGGGTCAGTTCTCTTCGAGGCGCAAGGGTCCAAAGTGGATTCCTCTGCTTTTCCCTGGGGGCGGGCTGGCCATTTAGAAGTTGTCAGGGCCCCGCGTCGCCAGGAGAGGGCTTGAGCACACAGCCCGCTCTAGGACCTCGCAGGAGCCTCCGCGGGATGCACGCAGAGCACGAGTAGCAGTTTCCTTACTTCCTTCCCGAGAATTGCGGGCCAGCAGTCCGCTCGCTCCTTTGGAGGGGCCGTGTGCTGGCTCTCGAGATCCCGGGCCGGTCTCCACCTGCGCGTCGGAGGAGCGGCCCCGCGGGAGGGGGGCCGGGAGAGGAGGGACTGGACGACGACCGCGGCCCCGCGGAGCCGCCTGCTGCAGGCCATTCTGCGCGCGGCTCGCACTCTCCCGGGCGAGCCCTGGAGGAGGGCGGCTCTGGTTCTGCGACCGAGGGGCGCTGCACCGACCTCTGGTGGCCCGAGGGCCGGCGCGGAGTCTTGAGCCGTAGACGGCCAGGCTGCGCCTCTCCTTGACCTCAGTGGAGCCGGGGCGGGCGGAGGAAAGGTGACTTAGGGAGACCTTGCGGTGCCGCCCTGGGTCGCGCCTCCGGGCTGGGCTGGAGGGGAGGCACAGGAACAGGCCGAGCGCATTTGTGCTGGAGCTGGCAGAGGAGAGCAGGGCGGAGTGCGCCCGCGGGGAACCCCAGATCCGGCCCAGGTGGGTGAGTGTGTGTGCCCGCTGGGGGATTTGCGAGGTCAGCTTCGGGACTGCAGAGGACACGGGCCGGGGC